>NW_007726834.1:331485-353634 GCF_000696425.1 Galeopterus variegatus
TCCGCAGCTGTGGCCTCAGCTCAGTGTGGGCTCAGAGGAGCTGCCTTCAAGGGCCTAGAGAAGTGAGCTGAGAGCCCGGGAGAAAAGTGGAGGAGGGAAGATGGGAAGCCAGGGAATCAGAAAGCCGGTGCCTTAGTCCCGGGACCCAAGGGGCTGAAGGGGTGGAGGGAGGATGCCCAGTGCTCCCAGGGCAGAGGGCAGGATGGCAGCAATGCTGGGGTCCAGATGCAGGCTGAGATGGAGCCCTGACTGCGCTCCCCTCCCGTGCCCACCCTGGCCCACCCTGGCTCTGTCCAAGGCCGGCCTGGCCCCAGGCTGTCCCCAAGTCAGGCCAGCCCCAAGCTGGTGCCCAGAGAGCAGGGTGCCGCAGCTGCTGCGAGGGTTCAGCGGTGGAGCCTTGGTGGGGGTTGATGGGAGACTGCCAGGCGCCGCTTAATAGGATTTTAATTATACAGCTCCAGCAAGAATTTTTTCCCCCCTGGGCTTGAGCCCTCACAGATACCTCCATCTCCACCTCAGCATCTTCCCAGCCCTGGCAGCTGCCCTCCCAGTCCCCCACTGCCTGCCCTGCACCCATTGTGGGGGATGCAGACCTATCTCCCGGGGGCTGGGGAGGGACTGGCATCTGTCCCCAGCCATCACAGGGAGGGCCCCGCCACTGGGAGCTCCTCCGAGCTCTGCATCCAGGACTGTGCTGGCCAGAGCTGACTTGGGTGCTGGGCAGAGAGGGTGTGCCCACCTTTCAGCTCACTTGGGGACTTGGTGCTCATTTTTCCACAGTGATTCTGCCCCATGCCAGGCCCTTTCGCGACGATTGTCTCATGTGATGCTTACAACAACTCTGGGAGGCAGGCAGGGCAGATGGAACGATAACCTCCACTTTATGGGTGAGGAAACTGAGGTCCCAAGAGTTTAAGTGACTTGCCCAAGGACACAGTGAGTAAGGAGTCTGGACTCCTGGCAGGTCTGCTTGATCCCAACCTCTGTTTCTGACTGTGGCCCTGAGCTGTAACCCTCGGTTCCTCGCCCCCAGCCGGAAGGAGCTGTGTGTGGGTTCTCTGTTTAGAAAGCCCTCCCCCTTCCCCCCACCTACCCCCACTTACCCTTCAGACCTGAGATGTTACCTCCCCCCACATGCTGGGTTAGAGTCCCTGCCTTCATGCACTCACAGCTCCTGAATTTTGCCCCCTAACTCCACCACACCGTATTGGATTGGCTGGTTATCAGTTGCCAGACCTGCTGGGAGTCCAGACTCCTTAGTTGCCAATAGCCTAGAACTTTCTTGACCCATCAAGACAAACCTTCCTAGGGCCCACTGGTCAAGCATTGAGACTGTCCCCCATCCAGCTGTGCTCTGGAAAATGACCCCCTCTCCTGTAGTTGGCCTGCTTCCTCTTAGACTCCCCAGCTGGCCACTGCCAGCCACCAGTGGTGTGTCAGGGTCACAGATGGTGGCACTTTGTGGCATGATTTTTTCTATCTTTATTATATTTTTAACATCTACTTTTAAATTTTAGAATAGTTTTCGATGTACTGAAAAATCACAAACATAGACAGAATTCTTGGGTACCCCTCCCCAGTTTCCCTTACTGTTCACATCCTCTATCACCAGGGTACATCTGTCACAGCTCAGAAACAAACATTGGTACATGATTATTAACTGAACTCAACACTTTATTTGGAATCACCATTCACTATATTTTTAAATGCCACAAGTAACACATGAACATTTTCTTGCATGAGATTCACCAGTGTAGGAAAATAAACAGTGAAATATGAGTCCCCCTTCCCCCCTTCCCAAGGCCTCTCCTGCCCCAGGGGTAATTCTTCTGCCCCCCCCCATGCATATACACATTCTTCCTGCCCCCAATCCCCATGGGTCTTGAGCTTAGCTCAGCCCCTGCAGCTCACCCTCATCCTCTGAAAGCCTTGATGACAGTTGTTCTTGCCTGTCCCCTCCCCTCTGCAGCGGACACTCTCCTCCCTAATTCCTGCCCATTCTCTATGCTCTGAGCAGCTTTGAGGGGCTCCCAGACCCCAGGAGCACCTTCTCCTCTGACTCTCCTTGTTACTGTCTCTTTGATGGGCAAACAGTTGGGGTGATGAAAGTGCTCCCAGGACACTCCTGTCCCTGCACAGCTCCTGGGGTACAGTAAGTACTTGGCAATGGGGCTGTGAGTGAAGACATGAACCGGGGCTTCAGGAAAGTCTTCCAGCATTAATTAGCAGTGGGCAGTGTCCCCAATACTGTGGTGGAACAGGAAACCCCGTATCTGCCCTCGTGGGGCCCCCAGCCTGTGCGGGAGGCACCCACACATCCTGGCCTGGCTCCTGGAAGACCATGGCTAGCAGAGCTCAGGCCAGGCCCAACTGTCTGTGCCCAAGGCTAGGGATGGGGGGTTCTGGACAAGGCCTCTGCTCTCCTCTGCCAGAAGTGGCTTTGTTCTTTTCTGCTGGAGGCAGGGGGCTGGCCATGCTATGCCACAGCCTTGACTCACCCCCAGCCAGGGGAGCAGGCTCCATCCCAGCCTTTCCTGTCTCCTTCGTACATCCTTCCACTGCAAGCCCCACAGGGCAACTCTGAGCTATTGCTTCAGCATTACCTGCCCCCATTGGAGCATCTCTGCCTCCCTTCCAGCCTCCTGGCTGGCTGCTGCTACCCACCAATGTCACAGGGAACTTACCTTGCCCCCCTCCCAACCGCCAGTGGGTCTCACCCCACACTTTCTCAAGGGCCCGGAAATAGGGCTGGGGCAGGAAGGGGGCTAATGCCTGTGGTGGCAACTGGCCCACCTGAGGAGCTCATCCTGACCTGCCCCCCGTCGGTTCATCCATCCCCCTGCCTCAGCACTTGCCTGCCTTGGCCAGCCCCAGGAAAAAGAGAAAATTCGGGACAAGAAAATGGCGACTCCATCCTCCATCGTGGAGCCTTCTCCCGCGGCCTCACTGCCTCCCCCTTGCTGCCTTCCAGTCAGAAGGGACAGGGCAGGAAAAGGGCTCTGGAGACGGGGAGCAATGGAGGGAGGTTTCCCAGAGAGGAAAGGACATGGTGGTGAGCCTCCAGGTGTGTGCTCATGGGACTGCAAAGTTGTGCATTGTGTGTGTGTGTTCACAGGCTGAGGAGGGGCCGTGTCCCCCAGACCACCCTGGACACGTCTGCAGCAGGAGGCCAAAGCCCCGGGGGACCCGGGCGTCCAGCCCCTGTGGGGCCCAAGCCCAGGAGAAGCTATGGAGCTGGACAGCAGGGGGCGGGGGACCACGGCATCGAGGCCGCTGCTGTGGCACAAGATGAAAGGCCAGGACTGGGGCTGTTGGCAGACGGACAGGCGGGGCGGGTGGAGGCGTGGGGTGGGGGAGGGGAGATAACCATCTGCCAGGGCTGCCAGGTGTAGACATGGAGGAGTGTGGGGCACGCGGGCGCAGGTTTCGCCTTTGGGATCAGGGAAAAGAGCCTGAAGTTGGAAGGGTTCCCTGTGAGGTCATCTTGTCCAGCCTGATGCCTTCGGGCACGTGGCCCCAGATCGAGCAGGCCCTGCCTGGGGATGGCTTCTGCAGCTGAGTGCTGCTCCCTGGCCCCAGCCCCCAGTCTGTCCTCTACCTCGCACCCATTCCTGAGCAGTACTCCCTGAAGGCTAACTCAGATCCTTCTCTCTGCACTTAAAGGCACAGCCCTCCCTGGGGAGGGTCTGCCAGGCCTTACCTCCTTCCAGTCACTTGCTAACTGCTGGAGGACATCAAACAGCTCAAGGCTGGATCAAGCTTGGTCACCTTTTCTCCTCAATTCTGAATTTCTCTTGCTCTAGCTGTATGATTATTTGTTTGTGCCCCACCCCAGCCCCAATCTTGGAGAGAAGGTTCCAGAGAACATGCGAAAAGGAGGGGGAACTTTCTTGCTTCCTCTTTCTTGCTTCTCTCTTAACCTCTCATCACCTCTCTGTACTCACACCTACTTCTCTAGTCCAGCCTTCCATCTTTTCTCGCCCAGAAATTATTTCAATGGTTCCCCCTAAAGTCCCCCAGTCTCTCACTCCCCTCTGATCCACTAATGTGAGAATCCTACTACGTTGCTTCTCTGCTTGACACCCTGCAATGTGGGACTGCTCTCAAGGCCAGCAACAAGAGCCCCTGCCCCAGCCCTTTGAAACATAAATACAACTCTGATGCTACCTTTGCTAAAAAATCCATGGTAGCCAAGGCCATGCAGGATCTGGTACCAAGTGCTGCACGGCACACCCCTTAACTTTAAACATCTGCTCTTGCAACTAACGCCTATCAGGCCTGATCAGGGGCTTCTTGCTCTAAGTTCTTGACATAAAAAGCAACTGTGTCTGTATCTCGGTGACAGAGATGGACTTTGTACAAATGCTAGGGAGAAATAAAAAATAAATGGATATACTTGTTAAATCCTTCCTTTCAGATGGCATCCATGCATTAGGTTCTTTTTTTTTTTTTTTTTTTTTTTTTTAAAGATGACCGGTAAGGGGATTTTAACCCTTGACTTGGTGTTGTCAGCACCACGCCCAGCCAGTGAGCGAACCGGCCATCCCTATATGGGATCCGAACCCGGGGCCTTGGTGTTATCAGCACCGCACTCTCCCGAGTGAGCCACTGGGCCGGCCCAGGTTCTTTTTTAAGAAAAACATTCAAGAATAATGCAATGGATTCTTACATAAGAAAATTTCCTAGTAGTGTGGAGTATCTAGTTCTTATTTCTCTTTGAGTTCCAAAGGCACTCAAAATTAGCATAGTATTCAAAATAGATGCATCCTTGCAGGTGAGAAACATTTCACTCTGCTAAATAATTCATGTAACTTAATTTGTATAAAGGTAGGGCTAGATGGAACATGCATGAAATTTGATAGTGAATCCTTGTATTAGTAATTTGATGGAAACTGAACATTGGAATTATGAAATATTATACTTTATTTTAAAATCTCATATTTAATTAGATTTACAACTTTTTAAATTAAAAATTTAGATTTAATTAGATAATCTTAATTTACTATTTTGATATTCATTAGTTACAATTTATATTCTGCCTTTTAATTTTAGTAGTTTAATTAGATATTCTAGTCATGTAAATATTCATCCATATGAAAACTATGGCTTTTGCAAATTTTTTGATTTTGTTGTTATTAAGGTATATTGTCAAGGAAGGTAGAAAGAACATATATTATCCAGCAATTTGTACTCTTGTCGTGGGCTCCACATGTTTGGGGGGGGCTCCTGGGCATGGCTCACAAAGGCCTCCATAGACAGCCTCTGCCTGCTTCTCCAGGCCCTGGACCATGGTGGGTTCCCAGAAGACACATTTTGCATGTTTGTCCTGGCCTGAAATGACCTCTCCTTCCTTGGGCAAATACCAACTCATACTTCAAGTCTCAGCCCCAATGCACCCTCCCCTTGCTCCAGCAGGCACATGGTGTCCCTCCAGAAGCCCCACTGTATTTGGAAGGCACCTGTTCTCCCACCACACTGGAAGTTTTGTAGGCTGCCTCTTCTTGGATTGGGACCTTCTTGGGAACAGGGATTTGGGCGCTCTGGGAGTAGGGAAGGGGCTCAGTAGACAGGGCCGGAGCCTCTGTGTGGGGACCAGAACTCAGTGCTGGGATGGTGGGGCTTTGATACCTCTGAAGTCAAGGACATGGGCACTGAAGAAACTCAAAATTCTAGGGCCGAGGCCTTGGCCTATGTCCAGGGGTATAAACCTCCTAAGTAGGCCCCAGAGAGCTAAGGCCTGTCTGAGGAGCTGGCGGGACCCCCATCGGCCTCCCTGCCAGCTGCCATCTCTGAGGGCTGGGGCAGTGACTGGCAGCCAGGGGCTCAATGGGGAGGGCCCTCTTGCAGAAAAGCAGGGCTTGGTGCTATAGCTGCAGGGTGGGGGTGGGAAGGGGGAAGCAGGATGCTGGAAGGTAGCCAGAGTCGGGGGTAGGATCAAGATGGCTGGACTGGAAAGAGGCAAGAGCCAGCAGAGAAAGCCAACTGCTACCTTAATCCTAGTCTTCGGCTCCCTGGAGGAGGATTCTCTAGTTGGCAGAAGTGGGGAGCAGGTGGAGAGTGAGGGGG
Source organism: Galeopterus variegatus (assembly GCF_000696425.1). Taxonomy (NCBI): domain Eukaryota; kingdom Metazoa; phylum Chordata; class Mammalia; order Dermoptera; family Cynocephalidae; genus Galeopterus; species Galeopterus variegatus. The sequence goes on from NW_007726834.1 coordinate 337,552, forward strand.
TGTGGGAATCCCACTATCTATTCAGCACGTACCATGCACCAGGCACTGTGCTAATGTGCTTCACCTCCCATTGCGCAGACAACCCTAGCCTGTCAGCGAGGCCTTAGAGACCACCTCATCCAATTCTCCCATTTGACAGAGGAGGAAACTGAGGCTCAGAGAGGGGAGTGGCTTGCCCTGAGGTGGTGAGAGGCAGAACCTGGACTGGAGTTTGGGTCTCCTGACTCCTTGTCCAGGGTGCTTTCTTACTATCCCTAGGACCTCCAGGACAAGGACATTCTGTGCCCAGAGTGGTGGAACCCATAGCAACGAGGATACATCCCAAGTCCCCAGCATGGTAGCAGGCCCTGTCCCAATGCTGCCATCTTTAGTGCCCCACATGGCCCATGATGCACAGAGGGAAGGGGACTAGGAGGGGCTCTTTCAGCCTCAGTCTCTTCTTTGTCCTGTGCACTGGCGAGCCCAACCTCCCTGGACCTTGCCTCCCACTGGCCTGCCATCTCCTTTCTGTGTCCCTGAGTCCCCACCCAGACCTCAGCTCCCCTAAGGCCTGGGGTTCTGCTTACTTTGACTCAAAGGCCAGAAGAGGGGCCTGAGATGACTGGGAAGAGAGAGACCAGGTCCCTTGTTCCACCCTATTTTTTCCGTCATCATCATTGTCCTCAGGGAACATCTCAGGGCCCATTCTGGGCTAGTCACCCTGCTCACAAACGGGTACTATTATTTGCTCCATTTTTCATCTGGAGAAACTGTGGTCAGAGAGGGTGAGTGAAGCCCATAGCCTCCCTCTTAGAAAGTGTCAGAAGGGGGCTCACTCCACAGCCCATTGGGGTGCACAGGCGAGCAGTGCTGCTCTGTCTTCCTTCCCTCTGAGCTTCGGGTACTGGCTCCTCCTTCTTCTCCCAGAAACTGAGAGGCCTGCTGTCATTCCTGCCCCCTCTCCTGCCCACCCCCCAAGACCGCAGCTTGGTCAGCCAGAGGGTCCATCAGCTGGAGCTGGGTGCATGTGCAGACCCCACCAGAGGGGGAGCTCCGACTTCCTGCCCTCTGTCTCTGTCCTCTCACCAGTTCTGCCCATGGCTGTGCCCACGGGTGGCTCTAGATGTGCTAGGAAGGGACAGAAGCACTGATGATGGGCCCTGCTCATTCAGACAACAGACATGGAGTCCAGCTTCTCTTGTGTGGTCCACATGGCACTGGGCACAGGGAAGACAGGCCTGGGGGATGGACTCCACCCTCCTGGAGCTCACTGTCCAGTGGGGGTGGAGAAGAAATCAATTACCTCCATTTATCCTACAGATAATGAACCCTGTGTGCCAGGTTCTATTCTAGGCACTGGAGATACAGAAATAAACAGAATAGCCCCAAATCCCTGTCCTCAAGGAGCTCACATTCTGCAGGAGGGAGACGGAAAGTAACTAAAAGAAATAAGTGGTATAGCCTGTAGAAAGGATGTCTGTGTCCTACCGAGAAAAAGAACACAGGGAGGGGGTCACAGAGTGGGAGCGTGAGGGTTGCAATTACATCACAAACTAATTGGAGCTGTGACAATTTGGGGGCTGCAGGAGGGCAAAGAAGGGACCTCTGACCCTCCCCCAGCTATGCTCAGTCCCTGGAGGGAGATGAGAGCAGAAATGGGGAGTTTGGAATACCTGAGTCTCAGGCCAGTGGTTCCCAAACATCATGGCAAAGAGCAGGCACGGTGGGGGCCTCCTGAAGTGATTTCCAGTGCCCACCTGTGCCAGTACCTGCAGTCTCTGTGTGTACCCAGAATGCACAGGGACAGACCTGCACACACCTGGACATGCATGTACATGTAGGGTGTGTGCCACTGGTAGACGTCCAATTACTGAGTGCTATTTCAGATACCCTGACCCTAGGAGTCTGTTCCTCAGAGGTGAAACAATAGCTAGCTAGCATGGAGGCAGGGAATGCTGAAGGCAGAACCATGGGGCGAGAGATTACAGAAAACCTCCAGGAGGCCGCAGGAGTTGAGCCAGGTTAGCTGTCACTGGAGTAAGCTCAAATAACTGCAGCTGCCCGTGATGACACAAGATGGGCTAGCTCAGGAGGTGGCAAGTTCTCATCACCAGAACGTCAAAGGAAGGTATACAACTTGTGAAGTGTATGCCTAAATAAAGCAGGGCAAAATAAAAGCAAATCCAATTATAAGAACAACAAAAACCAACAAAACAACAATTTGTGAAGGGATTCAAGAACTGGGTTGGGGAACAGCACTGATGTCTTCTGATACAGGTGGGGAAGCTGCTACAAAACTGGAGAGAGATATGGCGGAGCAAAGCATTTGCCCTTTACGGTAGAGGGTAACGTGGGGCCACGTAGGCGGTCGGAGCAGCAGAGAGATGCGTGAAAACTGAGTCTTGGAAAGATTCATCAGACTGCACCATACTGGATCAGATTGGGGTAAGGAAGGACGCGAAAGGGAGGAGACCAATTACTGTCCTAGCTGAATGCACCAACAGGGGTGTGCGTGTGAACACACGTACAGTGTGTGCGCAAACAGAAATCTCCAAAGACTGTCTGTGACAGCATTAAATGGTCTCCAGTCTTGAAGCAGGGGCTGACCTCCGTGATCTCTCAGCCCCGTTTCCAAAGCTTTCAGCATGTGCAGGAGTGCGTATGGGTGAGTGTACACACTTGGGTACACATGAGTATATATGTAGTTCACTATCCTTTTTTTTTTTTTGGCAGCTGGCTGGTATGGGGAATCCGAACCCTTGACCCTGGTGCTACAAGGCTGTCCACAGTCTACCACTCTATTCCTCATGGGGCTCCGGGTGGTCAGCAGGAGTGCACACTGCAGGGTGACTTGGTGTTGGAGTGACTTCGTAGGCCTCTATTTGGGGGTGTAGCTGGGGAGCAAATGTGAAAGATAGGCAGGGCCCTGTGGGATTCTGCTGTCCCAGGTGTGACACACAGGTGTGTGTGTGGGTATGTGTGTGTAGGAGGCGAGATTGGGGAGGTCCAGATGGTGAGTGAGGCTTTGTGAGTGCATTTGGCTCCTGCAGGCTCAGGGACTAGCCTGGCGTGTGGCCCCATGTAAGATTCTGATTTCCATCCATCTGGGGACACCCGTCTTGAGGGCTGCTATGAGCCAGGGCCTTTCCTGTATACCAGCCCGATGACTCGTCCTACCCACCCTGCCTGGTATATAGTATTGTTTTCATTTCAACAGGGGAGGAAGCTGAGGCTCTGAGAACCTTGCCCAGGGTCACACTGCCATCCAAAGCAGAACCAGACCCCAGGATTCCGTGGCTGGTGCTCCTGCCTCAGTGGTTCCTTCTAGCATGTAGGGAGGTGAGTCACCCGAACATGGTTGGGGGAGACAGTGTGCTTCTTTTAATACTGGGCAGGGCATCTCCTCCCAGGCACCCATATGCCTTCAGGATCCCAGGTGAATGTCCACCTGCCCAAGTGCTCTGCCCCCATCCCTGACCTCTCCCCGACCCTCCTCCCGGCACCCCTCGCCTCATTTGCTCGCCCAGATTCCCTCTCCCTGCAAACCCACATCCCGGCAGCAACCTCCTCTGTGGGCCAGGAACAGCTCCTGAGTTCCTCCCGTGTATCATCCCTATGTTTTCACCCCCAGCTGGTGCTGCAGTTACTGTTCTGGCGCAGGAGGGCGAGGGGGCGGCTCGTGGGCGTAGTGACGCCGGGCTGTCTGCTGCGCTCGGCCGCTTGTTATTACCTCTCCTCCGGGCTCCCATTAGCCTGCCTGCCCCAGAGCCTGCGCAGGCTCCATGCTCCTCGGCACCTTTGTTCCTTAATTATCACTGGGGAGCCCCGCTCACCTGCCTGCCACTTTCTAAGAAGCTGTCTGGCTCCCTTTGCCGGCCTGCACCCCCACAGCCTAAGCCCCTCCACTCCCTGGGGCGGGGTCCGGTGTCTAGCAGCAGCTTGCCCAAGGCTTCCGCAGGCTCCAGCGCCTCAGGCCTGGCCCATCCGCAGCCCCTCACAGAAGCCCTTTCTCTTTGTCCCTTCTATCTCCTCTGAGAACACTGCCTGGATTGACCCTGTCTTGGATATCTGGGCTGGAAGAGACCTGAAACTACCATGTGGTTCAACACCCGCCTCCACTTACTACCTGGATTGGGCCACCTACAGAAGGTCCTCCATGAATATTCAGTCAGAAGATGATTAACTTCTGCAGCCTCTATTTGGATGCTTCCATTGATGGGCAGCTCTCTCCCTCCCAAGGCCCCAGTGCCAACCTGAGATGGCTGGGACTGTGACAAAACCACTCTCCCCTCACGTGGAGCTCGCATCTCTTCTCAGGGCCCTTTGATTTTCATGGTCTTAAATCTTGAGTCCACCTTGCTGTGTTTCTGAGTGTGAGGCCCAGTCCTGTCTTTCCTACTGGGGGCTCATCGATGCCTGCCTCAGGCAGGAGACCTCCCAGCGCAAGGCTCTGTCCAGGGGTGGCTTCATTCTCCTCCTGGGCTTGGGGACTCAGCCTTTCCCCAGCCCAGCTCTAGCCCCTGGCTTTCCTCCCATCTCAGGCCTCTGGCTGCTGTTCCTGGGCAGGAAGGCGAGGGGGAGGAGGCACTGGGGTGAGAAGCCTAGGGCCAAACAAGCTCTGACAGCCAACAGACAGCCGCGGAGGAGGGCGCTTGCTGCACACACTGCCTGGGCTGCAGGAGGGAAGGCCCCAGGGAGTCGGTGGGAGACAGCAATCTCCCTCCGCAGCCAGCCTGCCGCCCTGCCTCCTGACCCTTGCACAACTCCCTGCCTCTGTGTGCCGGGGCAGCCAGGGGTTCAGAGGCTGAGCTTCCAGATGAGAAAGCCAGGAGTGAGCTGACCCAAATGGGCATAGGGGCCTCCCTCACGTCAGGAAGTGCCACCCTGGGCATGGTGCTTCTCTCCTAGGGAGGACCACCAAGGCGATGAAGGGGTTGCCAGAGCTTATGCCTACCTTTGGACCAGGCCCCTTACCCACAGTCGCACAGAGAAGGGGGAAATGCCAGACAAAAAGAATGCTGTGCCCACGAAGGTTCTGGGCCAGCCTGACCTTGTTCAGCTGCTCTCCTTGGGGCCCATGGCACTCGGTGCGCCCACCTCCTCCCGTCCCTGCTTCTCCACTCCACTCCAGGCTTAATTTGGTTGGAGTTTCCTTTTGATCTCCATCTTTGTGTTCTTTTTTTTTTTTCGGCGGCTGGCTGGTATAGGGATCCTAACCCTCGACCTTGTACCTTTGTGTTCTTTAAATTGTCTTGGTCTTCTCTCAGACTGGGGCCTCTGTGAGGATAGGGTTGTGCCTCTCCCCTCAGATTTGGGGTTACGTGAGGGCAGGTTGTGCCTCTCCTTCATACTGGGGGCTCTGTGAGGACAGGTTGCACCTTCCCTCAGACCAGAAGCTCTGTGAGCACAGGGTCATGTCTCTCCCCTCAGATTGGAGGCTCCCTGAGAGCAGGGTCATGCCTTCCCTCAGACTTGGGCACACAGGAAGGGTAGAGATTGGAGGCCAGCCATGTACGGCCTTGGCTCTGAGCATTTTGCATCCCAGGAGTGCTGAGGGAGGCCAGGAAGGCGCCTGGCACACGTCAGAGGGCCCTCTGGACAAACATCAGCTGGGGGTGGAGGACTCGGGTCAGGAGGCAACCTCCAGCCACCAGACCATGACCTCAGCCAGGCTGCCCTGTGCTGCTCTCCGGATCTGACTCAATCCCTTCCCAGGGCTGCTGTTGGGCGTCCTTCCCCAGGGTCAGCCCCAGGAGGCCACCAGATTCCACAGGCCCCACCCAGACAGAGGTCACCACCCCCCAGCTTTGCTTGGGCAGCCAGGGGCTCCTGCAGGATTTAAGGGAAGAGCAGAGGGCAAAGGTCACCTGCTAGGCCACTTGTTCCACCACTTCTATCCCCTCCTGTCTCACTCAGACAATTTCTCCAGACCTGAGATTTCTGTCTGGGTGCTGGTGTGGGCCCTGGGCAGGCACCACCCAACTCACAGAGCCTCTGACACATAGGCAACCCCACACCACACTGGGGACGAAGGGGTCCCCAACAGCCAAACAAGGTAGTTCTTCCATGATAGCCACTCCCTTGGGGGGGAGCAGTGGTCTTCTGACGTCGCCCCCAGAACCTTTCTCACTATGAGAAAATAAATGAAGGCAACTCCTCCGGGATGTTCCCCAGAGCCTGTATAGAGATTTGCAGAAATGTCTGGGGTCTAGGGGACGTGGAGATTCTGGAGGGGAAGCATGAGAGATGATGCTGGCTGATCTCAGCACTCACCCCCTCAGCCGTGAGCATGCCCTTCCCCTGCTTCAGACCCCCCCGGTGGCCTCCTATCTCACTCAAAATAACTAGACCCTCTGCCACCCCGGCCTCTCCCGCCTCCAGCCCCTCCTCCTCCTACTTTGTCCCTCATTCGTTCCACTCCAGGCTGAGGAGCCTTCTTGCTGTTTCTCATTCACAGCAGGCCTGATTCTGCCCCAGGGCCTTTGCACTGGCTGTTCCTTCCAACTAAATACTCTTCCCTACACTTTTGCTTATCTTCTTGTTCAAAACTCAAAAGATTTCTTCTAGAGGACTTCCTGATGACCTGATCTGAAATGGTGCCCTTGTGTCTCCTGGTTCCCTCATCCCTCTGTCTCTATAATTCTTGCTTCCTCACAGTACTTCCCACTACCTGAAATGAGTTTATTTTAATTACAGTCATTGTCTGTCTCCCCCACCAGGATGTAAGCTCCACGAGGACGTGGCTGTGTCCTCAGTGCCTAGCACAGCCCTGATGTAAGGGGTACTCCAGAGACATCTCTGTGTGGTCTGGGGAGGGGGAGAGACATGGACAGTTAACCCAAGGGCTGCTGGGTTGGTACAAGGAAGGCCCAGGGGAGCGATCCTTACGGGGACTTAGGGAAGGGAGCTGGTCCTTTGGCTCCCAGGCCTCAGAGGCTTCAAAGGGCTGACGGAGAAGGGGAAGGAAGGTGCAGAGGTAGTCAGGGAGGCTGCCAGTCAGTGTCTTGCTAGAACAGCCTTCCTCTCGCCTCAGGACACAACTCCGGGTGCCAGTGAGGAGGCCGAGGCAGGAGCCAGCACAGCCTCCGTTCTCTGGGCATCCTCAGTCTGGAGGGGACAGGAAAGAGTGCTTGGAAAGTCCTCAGGGTCAGGCCTCTCTACTGAGCTCTGAGCCTGGGTTTCCAAAGCCAGGGGCTGTTTCTGCTTGGCCCACTGCGTCAGGCTCAGCGCGTTCCAAACCCTACGCCTCATCCTTCCTGCAACTTGCTCTGGCTTCTCTGGCTCCGTCAACAACCTCCTGCTCCTCCCAGGCGGGCAGACCCAAAAGCCCAGAGTCACCTCCAACTACTCCCTCTCATTCACCCCCTGGCCCACCAGATTCCTCCCTTTGTAGTGACAGAGGCCAGTGGTCTGCTGTCATCCCTGTCCTCTCCGTTCCATAAGCAGCTGGGAAATCAACCTCTTGAAGCAGCTTCACTTCCATCGGCCCAAGACTCCCCCAGGCCCTGAAGCAAACTCTACCAAGGGGTCGAGGGGTGGGGGTGGAAGAAGGGTCCTGCCCAATTCTAACCCACATTCTCTTTGACAGAAACTGGGTTGTGCTGGCAAGTGCATGGACTCTGGAATTAGGTAGATTTCAGTTGTCTCACTTTCTCCTTATTCTGTGACCTTGGGGAAGTTACTCAATTTCTCTGTTTCTGTTTCTCCATCTGTGAAATAGAGATAATCATGTATATTTCACTGGGTTGCTTGGGGATTAAGTGGGAAAACATATAATAAGCACCTGGCAACATTTTGGAATACAGTTGATATTTAATAAATGGGAGGTTCATCCCTTCCCTTTCAACCTTCACTGCCCTGCTCAAGAACCTGTTGTGGCTCCCTATTTCCTACCATGTTTGATCTCAATTCTTCTGCCTGGCCCTCAACGGTCTCCAATGTCTGGACTTACCCTTTCAATCCAGTCTTCACTCCCAAGACTTCCCACACCCTCTCTCTCTACTCCTGTGTCCCCAGTGGGTACACCATGGTCATCTCTCTGCCATGCCCTCTGTCAACATTGCCCTTCCTATCCCCTCTGCCTACCCTACTTGTCTTGCAAGAACACTTTCTCCAGGAAGCCCTCCCCAAACAAGTCCTTCCCTGACCATTTTCTGTATCCCCCAAAACCTTGCTTCTCACTCAGCCTGGCATGAAAGCTGTGCTGTCGAAGTGGTTGGATGTTCCCTGTCTACAGATGTTGCCTGCCCACCCAATCTGGCAGCTGTTTCCAGGTTGCCCAGGCCTCCCCAGAAATTATTACAGTATTAAACATGTAGTAAGTACTCAAAAAAGATCTTTTGATTTGTTACAAAGCAACAAAAAAGGCAAATCAGTAAAAGGCAGACAGGCGCTGGGAGGGATTCGAGGGAGGATGAAGGGATTGAGTTTCTCCTCTGTGGCAGAAACTGGACTCAGTGCTTGATGCGTTATCTCTTAATTCTCACCATCCTGGGAGGTAGTATTAACCCCACTTTACAGATGGGAAGACTGAGGTTCAAAGAGGTGCAATGACTCGCCCAGGGTCACTGGCTATAAATTGGCATGGGCAGGACTTGATCTGACACTAGAAGGGAGGGCGTGGTCTGGGGGAGGACATTCCAGAGGGGGAGTTGCCTGTTCAAAGGCTCAGAGGGGGAAGACCAGGTGAGTGTGCAAAGGGAGAGAGCAAGTGGGCAGATGGATTGGGGGGTGAGGGTTGGTTTGCCCATTTGAAGAGGAGGGAGAGGACTCTGGAACGATCTCTGATGGGCTAGAGAAAGATGCAGCATGACCCTCTTGGTGAAGTGGTTGTTGCTCCAGAATTTTCCTTATCAGAAAAAGCCAAAGCTACTCTCTTGAGTCCACACCAGCTAACATGCTCAGCCTCTCCTCTCCCCAGGGCTTAGGGCCACAGGGCTAGAGAAGGTGGCATCTTCATGCCCTCCTGGGAGGCTGAGAGTGATGTCACCTGGTGACCTCAGGTTTCTCACCACTCCTTCTGAAAAACAGCTTTTTCAAAGTCACTTCTCCAGGCGGCTTGTCCAAAGCCTTCATATCACAGACCCTGAAGCTGTCACCCCAGCTGTGGCCTCTTCAGGGCCTGACCTGCCCCTGGCTCCCAGTGGGGTGCTAGCCTTGAATTCTCCTGTTTCTAGCACTTGGCACAGAGACTTTCTAAGTTCTCCAGACCCCCACTGGCCAAGCCCTCCATGCGGGCAGCCAGGCCCAGCTGGAATAACACAACTTCTCTCCCTCCCACGAGCCCTGGACTATTTATGGCTCACCAGGCCCTTCACACCCATGAGCTCACTGGAGCCTTCCCCACCCTGGGAACCCAGCAGGGCAGGCACCATTAGCCCCATTTTGCAGATGGGGAAACTGAGGCTGAGTGCCCTGCCCAGAGAGCTTCCCAAAGCCCAGCCTCTTGACTCTTAAAGTTTGAGGCTCTTCCCAGTTCTTCCAGAAAGGTGGCCTAGACACCCCTAAATTCCAATTGGGGGAGTTTGGGGCCAGGGCCAGGAGGGTGGAGGGGTAGGATCTGGTGAGTTAGCCTGTCCCAGGAGCTGGAAGGAGCCTCCAAGGCAGTAGGCCAGGACAGCGGGGGTGGAAGGAAGATTTTATGGCCTCAGCCACTGGTTGGGCGAGAGTCTGGCAGGGGCACCTTCAGGGTGGATGTGGGGGTAGGAGGCTGGGCAAGGTGGCTGGGAGCACATTTGGGGTGTCTGGCTCCCCAGGCTAGGTTAGGGGTAGGGGATGAGGTCCTAGCCTCAGAGCTCCCTCCTGGGCAACCAGACACAGATGGCTGTATGATGGCTGCAGCTGGAGAGACACCAGGTAGCTAGCTACCAGAGGGGACTTGCCATCCACAGACTCTCTGCTTAAGCAGAGTTCCCCTGCCACATGAACCGTATCCAGCCCAAGCCCTCCCTTGTCATCTCACACAAGGTCTATGCCACCTCTCCTTGCCTCCTGTATGTATTCCAGGAATTTGTTTCATCCGTGCATTCTCCCAGTCACCTACCCTCCTAGCCTGCACCACATCCAGCCCAAGCCCTCCCTTGTCATCTCACACAAGGTCTATGCCACCTCTCCTTGCCTCCTGTATATATTCCAGGAATTTGTTTCATCCGTGCATTCTCCCAGTCACCTACCCTCCTAGCCTGCACCAAATTCCCCGAAACCCCTTCCAGAAGCCTTCTCTAATTCTTCCTCAGATTCTCTGACTGTGACTCTTCTCCCAGCCCAAGAAGCTATAGTTTGAATTCTTTTTGTGTGTGTGTCTGAGAGCCTGTGTATTGGGGGGATAGCCCCGTAAGTTCTGATATCCCCATAAGAACTAAGGACTGTGTCTCCCCCATCAAACTGTGAGAGCCTCCTTCCTCTAGCTCTGTCTCCTTCCGCTGGGCGGGCTCTGCCCATAGGGGGCGCCCAAACAGTGTTGCTGAATCTCCTTGTTACTACTCCACAGGTGTGGATTACCTATAGTGAGAAGGATCTGGCTGATGTGTCAAATGCACCTCCAAAGCTCCAGCTCACGTTTCCATTGGCCTTGTGACTAACTAACGGGAGGGGAGAACTTTTAGATAAGGAGAGAGGCCTCTCATTTGGGGTAGGAGGCTGGGGACTGGACAGTGACCTCTCAAGATGCCTCCTTGACCTTCCCGGCTCAGGGTGGGTGAGTGATGTGAGGTGCTCACGCAGCCCACAATGGACCCTGATGTCTCCCTTGGACCTGTTCTGAACACCCTGGGCTCGTGGGCAGCAGCCTCAACCAAGCAACCCCTATTTGCTTCCCCAAGTCTCTCGGATAGAGTGGTGAGTCAGTTGCAGCCATGAACTCATCCTAGGCAGTAAAAATAGGAAAACAAACAGGCTTCTCCTCCAGGCAGGGGGAGAGGGTAAGGGTAAGGGGGAATTGGGTTTTGCCCCTTGCTGGGCAGAAAGGATTCCTGTCTTTTGAAGTGCTAGTGAGACAGGCATCCTTATGGCCCCTAGAATCTCAACCACATCAAAGCCACCCAAGGAAGGTGGTTTGAGGGGAATGCTGTGTCACACACACACAGTCATGGTCACACACAGTGACACAGCCGAGTCCCTCAGAGGAGCACACAGTGACACACAGTTGAGGGAGTGACACCCAGCTACACACACAATATGCAAAGCCAGTAACCCTCCAAGCAGTCACATAGATTCTCATACAGTCACACAGAAGAAAACACAGCCAGACTCTTGCAGGAACACCTGAAGACAATATCACAGAGTCCTACACAGTCACATCCATCCATGACAGCTGTCTCCATGCAGAGTTGCACACAGATCCTACAGAGCAACACAGCCACACAGACGGCGCATCCACATACCTAACACACGGGTGCTCTCAAAACCAGTCTCTGAGAGTCACACACGTTGCACAGGCAACGCCCATTTCTTTCTACAGAACCACACAAACACACAACCACACAGGCAGTCACATGCAGCCACAATCGCATAGCTCCCACACAATGCACAGAGCCACACCCAAGCCACAAAGAGTCGCACACACAGTCTCAGTTACACTCACCACATACACAGTTACATGCTAGTCACATGGTCACAGACACAAATGCAGTATCCACACGATCACGCAGACCTGTTCTGTTCACGGAATTTCTGAGGCTGAGATCGGATGGTGATTGGTCCTGGGTGGGAATGGGGGGATGTGACTCACTACTGCCTGCTTAACCCCTCCCTCCTCTTGGCTGCACTTCCCTGGCCATCCTCCGTTCTGAGCATCCACTACTTGGCGTCCTTCAGGCTTTGCTGAGGCTCCACGACCCTTGCCTTGGAGATGACTGATTGTGTCCAATCAACATTAAGCATCCATTTATTCAGCACACCATCATTTACTCTGTGTGCCAAGTACTGTGCTAGGTGCTTGTGAGTAGAGAGGTTATTCTAAATCAGATCAAAATTTTCCACCAGTGTAATGGTTATTTACAAATGTGTGCCTGTGTAACCCTCCATGGATCTAGCCCCAGACACCAACTTGCTCCCTTGCCTTGGCCTTGGGGAGGACCCCAGCAGATCCAAAACTTCAATCTCATTTTTTTCAGCAGCCATTTTTGGGAAAGTGAACAGTTCTCATGTGATTGACACAATCTCTGAAAGAGGCATGGGGATAGACTCAGGGAAGACTTCACTGTGATCTTGGCCTTCCCTCCTCTGGGGGTGTGAGCCTTGACAGGCAGCTGAATTGAAAAATACCCTGTGCTGGGGTCCAGAGAGCAGGGCTCTTGTACAATTCTAGCGTGTCAGTTTTGTCCCCTCCGGCCTCAGCTTCCTCATGTATAACACAAGGGGTGTTGGGCCAAATCAGTTTCTCTCCAGGGGTGCTTATTAATTTGCAGATTTCCAAGCTTACACCAGACCTCCTTGATCCCAGAATTTGACACCCATTGGCTCGGGACCTCTGAGGTACCTTCCAACTCTAAGAAGGACCATGAAACTTTGAGGAACAGCCCAGCTGAAGGCTGAGGGCTGGTCCTGAGGCTGCTGAGGGCCCCTTCCAGCCCAGAGTGCCTGGCACGTGGGAGCCGCTGCCCACCTCCAGGAGGTGCCACGTCATCTTGCTGGTTTAGAAGGGCTTGTGGTTAGAGCAGGTGATGGCCAAATCAGGAAACCTCCTTGATCCCAGAATTTGAGACCCATTGGCTCGGGACCTCTGAGGTGCCTTCCAACTCTAAGAAGGACCATGAAACTTTGAGGAACAGCCCAGCTGAAGGCTGAGGGCTGGTCCTGAGGCTGCTGAGGGCCCCTCCCAGCCCATAGTGCCTGGCACGTGGGAGCCGCTGCCCACCTCCAGGAGGTGCCACGTCATCTTGCTGGTTTAGAAGGGCTTGTGGTTAGAGCAGGTGATGGCCAAATCAGGACTTTGGGGCTCTGTTCTTGGCTGAGGCTAGGCTTCTAGGGTGGGCAGGGCTGTTTCAGGAACTCTTTGTACCTTTTGGAGGCTAATGATACCCAAGTTCTCCAGGAACCAGGAGAGTCCCCAGTCCCAACTCCAGGTCTTGGTGGGAGGATTGCCTAAGAGGGGGTCAGGCAGAGCAAAGGTAGGAAAAGTCCACATGAGAGTCTCAAGTACCTAGGGAGCTGAATGAGGGTTCTGTTTACATTTAACTCAGTTTCCTGCATTGAGTCAATCCACTTCCTGGCTTCTTCTTAACTCCTTTCTGATGCTTATGGAATAGAATCATGTGTCACAATGGAAGGGACATTAGTGGGTACCTAGCCCATGATACAATCTCTCAACAGTGTATGTCATTTAAAAAGCTGCATTATTGGCTTTCCATGTGCTGGGCACTCTGCTAGTCACATACAGTGCCTCATTTGGTCCTCATGACAATTTTATGTGGTAGTATTAACTCCATCTTACAGATGAGAAAAATGAGGCTCAGAAATTCTAGGCCATCTGTCCCTGGTCCTTTAGCTAGTAAACAGGAGAGCTGGGATTCCAACCTACTGCCACCTGCTCCAGAGTCCAGTTCTCGAACCACATCTCACAGCCTCCACCAGCCTCTGCATGAACACCTTTAGCAGTGGGGGCTTGGAAACTCTCACCAGGGACAGATTGTATACACACGCATTGGAGGAAGCAAAACTCAAGGACAAGTGAACCTGCCACCAGAAAGTTTTATTCCAACAGAGAAAATGGGATGTGAAATAATCACTCTGAACAAAGTAGAGAAGGAGTTGGTGCCTAAGACAGAGGTGGAGAATGTGCTCCTATTGAAAGCTCTCAGGGCTGGCCTGTGGCTCACTTGGGAGAGTGCGGTGCTGATAACACCAAGGCCACGGGTTCGGATCCCATATAGGGATGGCCGGTTGGCTCACTTGGGAGAGCATGGTGCTGACAACACCAAATCAAGGGCTAAGATCCCCTTACCCGTCATCTTTTTATTATAAAAAAAAAAAATGAAAGCTCTAATTATAACAAGTTTCTTCCTTCTGTTGAACCTAAATCTATATTTCTGTGGCTTCCATTTGGTTCTTTTTTTTTTTTTTTTTCTTTTTGGTGGCTGGCTGGCTGGTACGGGGTCCACACCTGTAACCTTGGTGAAATAAGGCTGTGCTTCAACCAACTGAGCTAACCACCGAGCTCCCTCTGTTTGGTTCTGTGCATTCTGGCCTTAAAAGTCACAGAGAATTAGTCTGAAGCCCTTCACACCTTTGCAGACAATGCTCACATCCCTACTGACTACTTTCCATGGGGCCAATTGCCTTATATCTCTCTGTCTTGATTCTTGTCATTGTNACTGACTACTTTCCATGGGGCCAATTGCCTTATATCTCTCTGTCTTGATTCTTGTCATTGTCCTCCCTCTTGCAGAGATCAGGGCTTAACTCAGGTCACCACCAGCCCTTCACATAGCCCAGAGACCCCTTCAGACCCATGCAACAGCCAGTTTCTGAGAGCTCTGTCCCCGTCTCCTCCTTTACCCATTCAGAGACAGTTAGGCTGCTCTGGAAAAAACCTGCAATCAGGAGGCTAGAGTTCCAATCCCAGCTCTGCCACTTACCGGTTGTGCAATGTTGGGCAGGGCCTTGAGCTGCTCTGAGAATAGGTTTCTTCTGTGAAATGGGGACAGCAATACTTGCCCCACCTGACAGGGTGGCAAGGACTAGCTGAGATCCTGAGTGTGAAAGTATTCTGGATGCTACCAAGGGGCAGACCCTCATGAATGTCCCTGTAATTAGGAGGAGCTGAGGGTGGCTTCAGGATTAGCTGGAGAATAGAGGCTGCTCTGAGCACCTCGGTCTGCAGGGCACAGTGCCAGGTGCCATAAGGATCAGGAGCTGAGGAAGGCAGGGTCTCTGCCCTGCAGGAGTTTTGCATCCTGGGAGTGATACCTCCAGCCTTCACCAAGTCCTCTGGGGACAAAAGATTTTTAATTAAGTTGGATCTGGCACCCCCCAGGTAGATTGAGTAATAGAGACAGGCATATCCCTTGTCAAGAAGTCAAGAGAACCAACAAAAAGAGGAAGAGGAGTTAATATGTGAAACACCTGCTATGCACCAGTCACTCAATTTACTGACATCTTCACAGTACTGTGAGGCTGGGCTTATTATTACATCCAATTCACAGAGGGGGAAACTGAGACACAGGGAAGTTTTATTTGCCCCTGTCAGTAAGGGGTGGAGGAAGTGTTCAAATTCAGACCTGCCTGGTTCCCAAGCAGGTGTGCTGCCCACAGCACCTGACTGCCATGGAAAGGGCCAGGATCTAGGGAGATGTGACCACTTACAGTTCTCATCCTCTAGGAGCAGTGAGAGGGAGGGAGGGAGAAGGGGCCCTCTGGCAGGAACCTACCTCCTGAATGTCACACTGTGGCCTCCTATATCACCCCTGCCTCTGGGATTTCTGAGGAATATAAACAGAGGCCCACCATTTCACTCATCCTCATTCATTCACCTAGTGCCTGTTGACATAGCATTTATTGTGTGCCTGTCTCTGCACTGGGCACTGCGGTCCCCAGAGTGAAAGACCCCATTCCTGCCCTTGTGGAAGCAAACCCATGCGAGAGCAGCAGATGGAGATGGATGCCACAGCTGGAGCTGAGTTCCTGGGAAACCCACAGGGAGCTTACAGTCTTGGATAAGGAGAGTCAGAGAAGGCTGTTCTAGAATCCATGAACCATCCAGTGAGGGAAGCAAAAATCATATGGACAGGGCTGGCTAATTAGCTGAGTTGGTTAGAGTGAGGTGTTATAACACCAAGGTCAAGAGTTCAGGTCCCCTTACCGGCCAGCTGTAAAAAAAAAAAAAATATATATATATATATATATATATGGACAGTACGATTTCATTCATGTGGAGTTCCTAATCAGAAGAAAGTCAGCAGATATAAGTGATAAAACTATAAGGAAAAGTAGAGAAGTGATCAACACACAAGCTGGTGTCTCTAGGGGGAAGAGAGGGTTATGATCCAGGAGAGTCACTCAGGAGGTTCCTGGGGAGCTGGCAAAGTTCTATCTCTTGGCCTGGATACCTAGCTTAGAAGTTTCTTTTTTTTTTTTTCCTTTTTGTCTTTTATCGTGACCGGTAAT
>NW_007726834.1:354424-362282 GCF_000696425.1 Galeopterus variegatus
GCCGCCGCACTCCCAAGCGCCGCACTCTACCGAATGCGCCACCGGGCTGGCCCAGCTTAGAAGTTTCTTAACTCTGTGTGTGTGTGTGTGTGTGTGCACACATGTATTTTTAAAAATTCATTATACATATTTTTGTCATAATTTCAATACACACAAATAGCCAAATTCACCACTGAGTGGGCCCTAGGCCAATCCCCCATGAAACCCTACATAGACTCTATACCTAGTAGGTGCTTCAAAAGAGAGCACTGAAGGACGCAGAAGTGGGTTGCATGCTCAGCCAGAGGGGAGGTGTACGGCCTCAGGTCTAGAGACGACAGCTCACATACTTGCTGAAGTTCTTGAGGACTGAGAGGATTAAAGCCTTCTTTCCCATGACTGTCTGGATAACTGGGCATCATCAGTTCCCCCAAATCAAGTCCCAGACTCCAGAGTTAGTCCACCTCCCCTCAGCCCAGCTGACCATAAATTAGTGCAAAGAGCACTGAGTCAGAAGGCCTGGATTGGAAATCCAGCTCTGCACACACTAGGCAGGTTTTCGCTAGCAAGGCACTTCACAACATGGGCCTCAGTATCTTTGTCTATAAAATGGGGCTAATAAACCACCTACTTCACAAGTAATTATGAGGCCCCAATGTGGTTATAGGTGTCAAAATGCTTTAGGGAATGCCATGTACGTTGTATACCTATAAATGCCATTTTACCCAAGCATTCATCCTGCCTCCCCCTGTCCTCCTCTCCTTCTCCCGGCTTCAGCTGATTTTTCCAGGAGAGTTCAGAATAAATCCTTACTCTGATTTAGAAAATCCCCAACCCCAGCCCCAGGTCCTCCAGCTTGCGATCTTCTGGGCCTGAGCTTCAAGGTGATTCCAGGAGCAAGTTCCCCAAGTTGGAGGAAGCCTGGCTGGGGAGGTGGCATTCCAGGCAGCATGTCACAGAGTGAGTCAGGGCTGGGACAGCCCTCCCCCTCCCTGGCTCAGGGCCCAGGCTGGATTACTATCATTTGCATACATCTGCATATATGCAAGTTTCACCTGTGCACACTGGCAGGACTGGAAAAGACACCTGTGCAGGGGCACTGAGGGAAGCCAGTTGGCATGGCTGGCTGGCTCCTGGAGCCTCTACCCCAGAATCTTGGTCCATGGTTCATCTATCCATCAAATGCCTGAATCTCTGAACCAAACACATGGTTCCTTCTTTGGGCTCCTCTGGTTGCCCAGACCAGGAACATCAGAGTCATTCCTGCTTCTCCCGCTTCCGGTACAGTCACTAGGCCCAGTAGGGCTTGTCTTTGAGCCGCCCTTCTCATGCTTCCCTTCCTTTACATTGCCTCTGCCACCACCCCCTTGGGCCCTCCCTCCTCACTTCATGCTTGACCTGTTGCAACAGCCTCCTAATTGGGCTCTCAGTCACCTGCCTCTTCCCTCCCCAGCCCACCCTGGTACCCAAGATGCCACTGGGGAACCTCTCAGCTCCCATCCTGGTCCTCCCCACGGCCCACAGCCCCATTTGAATCTCTTGGATGGCGCTTAAGACCCTCTACCATGTGGAGCCTCCTGATTCCCAGTCTCAGCTGTTTCCACTTTCTTACCTTCCAGCCAAGTTGATGTAGGCCCTGCACACATCTTTTCTGTGCCTCAGTCTCCTTATCTGTAAAATGGGGATAAGAATAGGGCTCCCTTGCAGGGTTGCATAAAGATTTCAATGAAGAAATGCACGTAAAGCATGTCTAGTAATAAAGCCCACAATAAATATTAGCCATTATTAATATTCTTACTTCTCTTACTGCTTTTCTATAGAGGGCATTTCTGTCTTGGGGTCCCCTCCTCCTTCTCAGCCCTTCTTAAGCCCTTCTTCTGCCCTTGCTAAGTGGTGCTTCTCTAGATAAGACACCCCATGGTAATTAAGAGGACTAGCTGGCCTGGATTCCAACTCCAGCTTTTGGGCAAGTATTTGACCTTTTTGTGCCTCAATTTCCTCATCTGTAAAATAGGAATAACATTGATATCTACCATATAGAATTCTTAAGATGATTAAATAAAATGATGCAAGGACTTAGCATAGTGCCTGGAACACACTAAGTGCTAAGTGTTAGCTGTTATTATCATTATGATTGTGTTACCCAAGGCACAAGGCCTCAGATCATCACTGCTCGCCTTCTTCCCCAAAGGCTCTGGGACAAGCTCTGGAAGGTTCCTTAGAGGTGTCTCCAGGAACATTGCCTTTGGCTGGATCCTCTTGTGCCCGAGACATCCAGAGGACCACTACTCTACCCTCCGTCCCTTTCCTATGGAAAGCAACTGAGGCAGCCAATGCCACATTGGGTTGACTGGTCGTTGGAGTGTAGGCCTGAGCTCCCGGTCCCCACAAGTTCTGGGGCACATGCCAGAGTTTAGAATGCAGAGGGCTTGTGTCCCCCAGAGTTTGGGAACTGTTTCTCCACCAACGCCCAGCCTGAACAGGTGCGAGTCAGCTCAGAGGTTAGGAGGAGTCTTCAGGGGAAGGGAGGGGAGGGAGGAGAGGGGAAAACTGGTCTGCAAAGATAGAAATGGGTAACTTCGCCTAGCTAGGTTCGCCTGTGAGGCCACTGACCAGGACATACCCGACCCCACCCGCTGTGCAAACCCTCCCCCAATTCTCTACCCACTTTCCTTTCCCCTCACTACAGCCTCCAGCCTTCCCCAGTCAGCAGTGAACTTCCAGTGTGTGATCATTTTCCAATGGGAATTAACAATGGTGATGGACGACCGGGGGCAGACGCCGGGATGGAGGAGGTGAGCATGGCACCGCCCCCTCCTTAAACAGCTCAGGATGGGCCTGGACCCCTCCTCTCAGCTCAGCGGCCCACCCCACCCTCCACCCCCAGCCGTAGCTGAGCCGGGTGGGGGAGGGTTTGGGAGAGAGGGGGCAAGTGGGGGGGGGATTGAGTGGTCTCTCACCCTACCTCCATCTGCCCTACACAGGCCGGGGTCCCGGAGCCCAATACGGCTGCGGTACACAGAGGGAAGGCTGCGTTTGGGTTGGGGAAGGGGTACGGGTGCTTGTGCGGCGCCTAAGCCGCCATCCGGCTCTTCTCCCCAGATTCTCCAAGTCCCAGACCAGCAGAGGTGAAACTGTCCACTGCTCCCCGACTTGGCCGCCCAGATTAGGATTCGGGGACCAGGCCAAACCTTCTTCACGAGAGAAAAACACTCCGGACCTCCGAAGGGTCTGGTCGGGGAGTCAGAAAGTGAAACCAACAACCCCACCCCTATAGACCCGTCGCCGAATCGGGCGTGAGTAGTGGGTGGGGGGAGGGGTGTGTGTATGTACATGTGGTGGGTGTGTGCTGTGTCTGCTGTGCATGTGTGATGTGGTTGTGTGTGTTCTGCGGGTGTTGTGTGGTTGCCTATGGAGTGTGTGCTGAGGCTCCTGGATTGTGGGGACGTGTATGTGTCGGTGGTGTGCGTGTGTGTTATGTGCTGCGTTGTGTGCGCCCGTGCACACATTAGCTTCATTATTGTCCGCCAGATGCACCTTCCAGCTCCCGCCATGTCCCACCCGTGCTTTGCACCCAGGACCGGGCGGTGAAGTCGTTGGCGGAACATCCCAGTTCCCATGCCCGTGTGTGGGGAGAGTCTGAAGATCCGGGCTGAGCTGCTTTCGTTCGGGGCACGGCGAATTCGTCGCAGCCGGGTTGGCCGCAGGACCTCCCGCCAGCTCACCACGTTCCCCCGGCGCGGTCTGTCCGCCTGGCTCCGGGCGCGGGCCCCTCCTTCGGGTCCGCCGAGTACGGGGCTGGAAACCCGGCGGAGAACTCCCGCGCCCGGGGCCACAGAGCCCGGCGCCTACGCGCCCCCCACCCGGGCCATTTCCCGCTCGCGCGTTGGGCAAAGTTCAGCGCCTCGTGGCCACTTCGCCATGCAGGGTGCCTCCGACACAAGCCCAAAGCCAACCCCAGATTTTGTGGACCGTTTTCTTTTCTTTTTGGGGGTGGGGTGGGGACTCCGGGTCCAAGAATTGTTCGTAGGTTTTTTTTGTTTTTTTTAATGTGGTAACTTCTTATATATGTGTACCTAAAACGTCCCAATCAATCTCAAATAGAAGACTTTTCCTGGAGCAGAGGCTGAAATTTGCAAGTAAAGCGAAAGAGTCGGGAGTGTGTCACTGAGGGCGCAGCGGGAGACCCTCGTGCGGAGCCCCACTGCCCAGCGGTGCCTGGGTCAAGGTGACACTGACTCCGGTTTCTCCCCTCCCCCTCCCCCAGGAGTTATTTGGAAAATAAGGCGGGAACTCCAATCACGGAGAAAGCTCCCAGGGGAACGTGAAGTTGAGCGCAAATCGAAGCGCGCGGCCCGGCTCGCGGTGGCCTCCGCAACCAGCCCGCCGCCCCGCTTGTGCCAGCGCTCATTAAATGTTCGATCAGAAAGAAAAAAGGAGGCACAGTAATTCCAGATTTCAGGAAAAGTCAGACGGAGGGGGTCTCAGGCCTCGCTGACTGTGGGGGCTCTATCCACAGCGCACCCAGCACCCCTCCTTTCAACCCTCCACACCCCACCTCCCTGCCAAACCTAATTATTCAATAGTTTCCCCAAACCAAGTTACTAAGAAAGGCCCTGCCAAATCGAATTTAAAATCCACTAAGAACAGATAAAACTAAATTAAAATTTCGTTTGGGGAGCGTGGGTGGGAGACAATCCCGGAACTGTCGCTGAGCGCCAAGGAGCGCCGAGGACTGGGGTCGCGGGCGAATTTCTATTCTCCCGGCCAGATCCGTGCAGGTACCTCTCTGGGAGTCTACTGGGTTATAGATCTCTGCGCCCCACTCCAGGCGCAGACGAAAACTTTTGCTCAGGAGCGTGCGGTCGGCACCATATGGAGCCCAGTGCCTGTGTGAAGAGCCCTGCGCACCCACCGTGTGTTTGGGGTGCCAGCGACGAGCCTCCAGGAAGGGGTGCTGGTTCGGACGTAGTTTCCGATATGAGAAGGATCAGAACTCAGGGTGACCTCGAGCGAAAAATACATCCTACTGCCACGGTGTTTATGCGGCACAAAGAATCGTTACCGGATCGGGTGGGATGGCGTTTGCCAGGCTACCGGCGAAGAGCCGGCAAACTACCGTGCACCGCGCCAACCGAGTCCAAACGCCCAACGCCTCCTTGGCCGACTCCCTGAGACCCTCCGTGGCGCAGTATCTCCGTTCTGGACCCCGAGATCTGCCCCAGAGCGTCGCCTTGGTACTGTAATTCTCCAAGCTTGCCCCTTTCCCTAAGGGAGAGGGTCTGCGTGGGAAAGAGCTGGGAGAGCCACTTCTGGCTTTTCAGACAAACCAGGGACTGAGATATTGGTAGTGACTGGAGAGAGTTAATTCGTTTTGTTTTGTTTTCCTTACGACCGTCCTTCCTTCCTTTCCTGCTCCACCAATTCCCGTCTTTCTTCTTCTTGGTTTTATTACATTTTTAAATTTTGGTTTTAGCAATTCATCTGAAAGCAAATGACCAAAGGCTTGGACGTCTTAGTCCAGCTCCCTCCTTTCATCCCTTCTAGATAAACTAGTCTTAGAGAGGGAAATGGCTGAGCTGGGGCGAGAACCCAGGCCTCAGGCCTCTCAGGCCAGCTCTCCCTTCTGATCAAACACAATACTACTGCCCTTTCTAGACCCATCCCCATGATTTCCACCTTTCCTGAGGCTGGTGAGGTGGCGCTACTGTCAGAAGAGATACTTTCCTGGGGAGTGTGAATCTGAAGAGACCCCAAGGTTTCCCAACCTGGTGTCCCAGCCCCAACTCTCTAGAGTGTGGCAAAAGGGAGCTCCAAAGAGGGAGGTGATGGTGGAGGGAGATGTTTCCTCATTCATAAAATAGGCATGATAATCATACCTACTTCACAGGGTTTTTGTTGTTGTTTTGTTGGGGTTTTTGTTGTGTGTGTGTGAATATGCACAGGCTTGGATACTGTGTTTGATAAATCTAAAGAACTGCAGGCTGTTTCCTGCTGCTGCATAGGGGTGAGGATCCTGCATGAGTCTGAGCAGCCCTCTGAGAGCTTAGGAGAGGCATTCACTATAGATCTCGTGACTTTGGAGGATGTCCAAAGCCAGCTACTGCAGAGGCTAGCCAGAAAATGCACCCCTGCCCTCCTTTGCTAGGTCCAGCACAGAAAAGACTCTGGGTACCAGACCCCGGGAGGAGGTTCTTCTGCTCATCCTTTCAATTCCAGCTCAAAGCACCTCCTTTGTGAAACCTTCCCTGGCAGCAAACCCCACCCCTAAGAGCGTTCTCTTCTTTCAATGCACCCAAAGAAGCTGTCCTTGGAACCCCACCCCAGCACTGCTGTGTGGCCACCTCCCTCCAGAGGAAGATAATGGTGGTACAAAGGTTTGGAAGAATATATCCATATAGGTTCACAGCCCCAGCTTAAGGAGGTGGTGGCATGGCAGGAGTTGGGTTAAAAAGTGGGAAAGGTGGTCCCGCATGAAAATAGCATTTCTCTACAGAGCAAACTCTCCATACCTTGTTGGATAAGAGTGCAGTAAGTTCTCCAGCCACCTAGAGGAGGGGGATCCTGTACAGAGCTCCTTTAGAGCTCCAAGACTTTAGAATGAAGAGCTCCAAGCCAGATGCCAGAGGAATGTTTTCTTGGAAAAACTCTCTATCCATTCCAGTGGGGAGCCCAGTTTGAAGCAGACTTGCTCTTCCTCTCTGCTGGACACCTGAGTGTGGGCTTCAACCACCCTTGCACACCTCTGTGATTCTCTGTTTTTCCAAGGAGGCCTGGGCCTGCCCCCGCCCGCCCCCTGTACCTTCTCTTACTCTTCCAGGCTTCCCTCTTTCGCTGATTCTGGTCCTCTCCCATCCTCCAATTCTGAGACTGCTACCTTCACTCTGAGCCCTGATAATGAGGCCATATATGTGTGTACAAGTTGCATACTCAAGTGGGAAAAAGGTATGTGGGTATGGTGGAGAATCTGTAAAGACTGGTGGGTTTGGGGATGGAACCCTCTCTCCCCCAACGTGAAGCAGCTTAGATGTGTGTGGACAGGTATCTCTCATAAGGTAGGTACACGTGTATAAATGTTCATATGCTTAGATTTTCTGTGTTTTCCAGCATGCACACCAGTAACTTGACTTTGTATACTCATGGGTCTGTATAAGAGGGAAGTATACTGCTTTTGTTCAGGACTATTGCTATTCATCTTTGAGTGTGCAGGGAATATACAGCCTAAACTGTGTGTTTGCAGATCCATAAACGAGCCTCTCCTTTCATATAGGGATGCTAATGTGAACTTCGGTGTAGACACTTGAATATTAGTGTAATGCGAGTATATATGTTGTATTTAAATGGTGTCCCCGTGTAGTTGTGTACATGTGGTAACAGATGCTTGTATGGACACGTGTCCATCTAGGCCTTAGGCAATAATGTTTAGAGACAGGTCCTGCACACCGTCTGGAAAATGCGGCCAGGGAGACAGGTCTGCCGTCTTTCCTGTGCCCTCCCAGGAGCCATCAAAGTAGACTCATGTCCCACTCCCGGATTTTGCCCCGGTTCATGCCAGGCTTCAACCTCATGCGGTTCCAGGAAAGGCGGAGCGCCGCACGGGCAAAAGCCCAGACAACGGATCCCTCCTGCAGCCTCAGGGGCCTGTAGGAGCTGCGGTGTCGCAACCAAACTGGGGCCCCTGCCGGAAGCGGAAGCCGGCACGGGGGGCGGTGAGGCGCAGTCGCGGCGGTCGCGGCGTGCCAGGACGAGGGCACCCAGCGGGGGCGTGCGCGCCGCACGCGTGCGGGGCAGGCTGGGCTCCGGGCGGCACCCTCCCAGCCCGGGCGTCTGTTTACCAACAAACTGCCGGTGCTCAGCAGCGGCGCATTACGACGCGCTG
>NW_007726834.1:362546-363946 GCF_000696425.1 Galeopterus variegatus
GCCGCCGGGGGGGCCGGTGGGGGCGGCGGTGTCGCAACCAAACGGGGGCCCCGGCCGGAAGCGGAAGCCGGCACGGGGGGCGGTGAGGCGCAGTCGCGGCGGTCGCGGCGTGCCAGGACGAGGGCACCCAGCGGGGGCGTGCGCGCCGCACGCGTGCGGGGCAGGCTGGGCTCCGGGCGGCACCCTCCCAGCCCGGGCGTCTGTTTACCAACAAACTGCCGGTGCTCAGCAGCGGCGCATTCCGACGCGCTGAATAAGCCGCCAGCGCGGGCGGTCTGCTCTCGCGACTCCCCTGCAGGTTCGGGGCGGCGGGGCCAGAACCCAGGTGTAGACCCCCGAGAACTGGAGAGCGCGAAAGTAGGTTCCCTGCGTCCCCGCAGCCGCAGTGCCTCCGCCCACTGCGCAGCTCTCCTCGCCCCTTGGACAAGCCAGGCCGGCCAACTCCCTAGCATTGCTGCATTATTACCGGGGTTCCCAGATTATACCAGTCGCTCCGCAACCCCGGCACCTCTCTCGGAGAAGACCCCGAGATTGACGGGCTTGGAAAGTGCGCACCACCCCCCTCCCATCGCCCAGGTCTCTACTGCGGGCGGCCCCGGGGGGGCGGTCCCAGCTCCAGACCTCCGTGAGGTCACCGCGTGGGGTAGCCAATCCCGGGCGCCCGAGTGGGCGGGGTCCCCGTCGGGTCCCAGGAACGGAACCCGAGGGAGAAGAGGGGGGCCCCACGGATTTAGGGGGGAGGGGAAAAACCATGGGGGGCACCCCTCCAGAACCCCTTTACCGGGCGCGCTGTCTCCACTGGAAGAGGCACAGAGAGACACTTTCCCCGGGATCCTAAGTGTGGGGGCGGCTGGCTGGGGGGTTCATCCTGCCAACGCCCGAGGCTCGGAAAAGAGTGTTGGCGGAGGGAGCAGACAACGTGCCGGGACATGGCCTAGGTCCTTCGGACCCGGCCACCATGACCTCTTTGCCCTGTTCCCTCCCTGGCCGGGAAGGCTCTAAAGCTGTCTTCCCGGACCTCGCCCCCGTCCCGTCGGTAGTGGCCACCTACCCGCTTGGCCTGTCCCCCGCAACCGCAACCTCCCCCGATTTGTCCTACTCCGGACCGCATGGCCACCTCCTACCCTACCCGTACACCGGGCCGGCGACCCCCGGAGACTCCTACCTGCCCTGCCAGCAATCCGCGGCGCACTCTCAGCCCCTCTGCGGCCCAGCCGAGTCCCCGCAGGAACTGGAGGCGGGTAAGTCCGGCGGTGGCGGCTCTTCCCACCTTTGGGGTACGGCTCCTGTGCGCCCCTAAACTTCGCCCTTGCCTGGTTGGACGCAGCTAACGGGATTCAAACCTTACTCGAATTCCACGGGATCTGGGGGTGGGGGTGGGGGGAGGGTGAATGGATGGG
>NW_007726834.1:364946-387389 GCF_000696425.1 Galeopterus variegatus
GGGGGGGGGGGGTGTCCCTACCCCACCCCCTGGAGCAGCAGGGTTGTGTGTACCTATGTGTAACGGAAAACTGAAACAATCCAGATGTGGGGGTGGGGACCTAGTCCCGTCCGCGGGATTCTCCCTGTCTTGCACTCCCTCCCTTCCCTATGTCGCCCCTCTTCGCGTTCCTCTTGTCTCAGAAAGCAGCGCTCAAGCCCAACCCTGACAAAGACAAATAAGATAGATGTTGAGGCTTAATTCAGGGCTCCTTCCTCTCCCTTCCCGGGCCCCAGCCCCTCTCCCCAGACCATGCTTAACCTTGACTGTAAACTGTTCTGGCAGAATCTGGGGCTAGGACCCCTCCACCCATTGTTCTAAGAATGTAAGTACAGGCTGGTCAGGCCTCTCATCTCTCCCTGGCTACTTGAGCCTTCCAAAGGCTATCCCTGTCATCTCCACCCCCTCACTATGAGGCAGGGTAGGCCCCGGTTCCCTTTGCCTGGAGCAACTTTGAGCTCTTGAGAAAGTGGTCACAGGACGCCTCAATGGCACCTAGGAGCTAGCCATTTTCCTGGCCCCGGGCCTTGCACATCTGAGCTGACATACAGTGTGGGCTCCAGCGGTGTCCATGCCACTATACATACACCCATCTGCACTGGCTCCGGTTTAGACTCCAGGTCTCCTGCACTCCCTGTCCCCACCTAATTGCCCCCACAATTGTCTTTGGCAGTCTCCTCCAAGGATGCACATTCACCAGATGACTGCTGTAGTCAGCCCAGGACTAAGTCCTATATCTCCCTTCTCCTGTCACTCTGACTTATGAGCTCACAAACCATCAAAGCCAGAAGTGGCCCTAGCATTTGGGAGCTCAACCTCCTTGATGTACAGATGGGCAAACTGAGGCCCAAAGAAAGGGTGTGCGTGCATCAAGGACACACGCCTGTTTCTTAGGCTCTTGGCCCTTTGCAAATCGGCTTTCACTGCATGGGGCTAGGAACGAGGATTTTAGGGAAATTCCTCAGTACCCCCCCCACCCCCACCCCAAAACGTTAACTGCCTCCTGTGGCAGAACTGGCACTGCCTCTCCCAGGCTGCTGGGTGTGGCTGGAGGAGAGGCAGTTCTGGGAGGGGGGGCTTACAGATCTGGTTTATGCAAATGAATCCCTTGGACTTGTCCTTTAAGTGTATGCTAATATGGTGTGTGTGTGGGTAGGTAGATGGGTAAGTGGGTGGAGTGGGATGGGAATAACATGACCTTGTCCTTAAGAGAATTGCTGGCAACGGGATCAGTGTTTTCAGTCCTGTCTCCCACACTCCTTGTCTTCTCTTTGCTTGGTCTAAGTGGAGAGTTCGTTTTCTTTAAGGACTTCCCCGGATCCAACGAAAAAGCAGAAACACACGCACAGACGCACACACACAGGCGCACACGCACACACACACGTCCTTAGAATGGATTGTAGCATTTCTCCACTGGAACTGGGTTCGGCCCACCCTCGAGTGAAATGATTGGGGTATGAGAGAGGACTTGGGGTCTTCCTTGTATCCCGCTCTAGGTCCACCCCCGCCTCCGGGAGAGGTTTGGCTCCAAGTGAGCCGCGTCGCCAAGTGGCGGCGCCTCGAGGGAGGCCCTGGGGCCCCATTATCGCGACGAAGGCAGATCCAGTCGTGACTTGCTGTAACTGGTGTGAAGAGAGGCAGCTGTCGGGAAGGAACTTGGAGGGGGTCCGCTCTGAGCGGAAGGCTCTGCCACTTCAGCCGGGTCTGCCTCCGCAGCTCTCTCTGCGTCACCGCCCGAATCGCGCGGTCCACGCGGCCAGAGAGGCGCGGGTGGTCGCTCGGCTGCCAGCCCGGGGCTGCGAGCGGTGGGGTCGGAGCAGGGGAGGCCGGACAGGCGCGGGCGGGAGCGGAAACCCAACGGTTTTTCTGGGAATTGGCTGAGGCAGGGGTCGAGGGGGGAGGATCTGAGAAGCCCGCAGCGCCCGAGGCCGCGGGGAAGGGATGTGGGGGAGGTGAAGGCAACTAGTGACCGCGGCTGGCCGAGGGCGGGGACCCTGACGTGTGTGGCGTGAGCACTACTAGAAGAAGAAGGGCGGGGGGACGCAGGCGGACACAAGTCGCGTCTGGGCACTGGGCCGTGCGCTCTCTGGGCTGGGGTCGGTGGCACAGAACTGCGTGGAATGCGGCCAGCGTTGCCCCAAGCCCGCGGGCATTCCGGCCGCTTCATTCACCCTATTCCTCCCATCCCCTTGGGACGGTCTCCGGTGTCCCCATAGAGTGGCGCAGGTTGGGGACACCAGCTTTGAAGAACAAGAAGCCTCTCGCCCCCTGCGTTCTAGGCCCGTGCTGTCCCACGGCCGAGATTCCTGGAGAGCGAGGCGGACAGGAGGTGACCAGATATCCCGCGGCGGCAACCCAGTGCGATCCAGGAGCGGCCGAGTCTGCCCGCGCTGCCGCGCGCTGCGCAGTCTCCGAGCCCGGGTCACCTTCCCTAACACGCGAGAACCCCTCTGTGCGTGTGGCCGAGCGGAGGAGGGGGCTGCCCTACGCCGACCCGGCTTCTGGGGTCCGTGGAAACCGTCTCCCCGAGCCAGCTGGCTATGGCGGAGGGGACAGACGGTCACTTTTTCTGCTGGGTGCGCCTCAGGAAAAGGGCGGCCCGTTACAGTATGTAAGGCGATGGCAAAGCCTGGGGGTCACTTTCCACACTGTGATGCTGGCATTCAAGGTCGGCCCGGCGGACTCCTCTGACCCACCCCTCTTCCGGCAGCTGGAGGCTGCCACGCGGACGCCACCTCGGGCCTCTGAGCATTGCTTTTGAGTTCCCTGCGCCTGGAATGCCCTTCCCCCGCCATGTGTAGGCCTCAGCCCAGCCCCCGACCGAGCCTTTCTGCCCCGCCCTGCCCCAAGCTGGCGCCACCGCACCCGGCTGAACTCCGACCTCCCCCCGCAGGCGCCACGGTACCCTCGCTGTGGCCCTTGGCGCTTTTTTCCTAAGGTCACAGGACCCACAAGAGTGGGAGCTCCCTGAGGGCAGAACTGCGTCTGGTACCACCTGGCGCACAGCAAACGTGAGCGTTAAGACGGTAGCGAGGGGCAGGGACCGACCCTGGTGGCTGCGCTCTACGCTAATCCGCAGCCGCATGCAGACGAGATGCAAATGAGCGGACGGAGCCGTCCGTTCTTCCTCTCACTCCGCCCCCTCCCCCACCGTCTTGCGCTCCCCCACAGACTCGGAGAAGCCGCCGCTGTCCCCGGAGCCCTCGGAGCGGCGACCGCAGGCCCCGACCAAGAAGCTACGCAAGCCGAGGACCATCTACTCGAGCCTGCAGCTGCAGCACCTAAACCAGAGGTTCCAGCACACGCAGTACCTGGCGCTGCCCGAGAGGGCCCAGCTGGCAGCGCAGCTCGGCCTCACCCAGACCCAGGTGCGGCCAGTTCCATCCTTCCGGAGCTCCAACCTTCCCGTGTGTTCTCTGGGAACACTCTCCCGCCGCCCCCCACCCCCCACCCCCGGTGTGAATGACTGATGAGTCCAGTGGCCCTGTTTTCACAGTTCTCCAGGGAGTGTTCATAGCCGGCCCTCAGTAAGTGTTGGGGAAATATGTTAAAAGATGTGTGTGGGGTTGGGGGGTGAGGGTTGGTTCAGGTACAGGAGAGTTCACCAGATAGGGAAAACTGGGGACTAGCTCGCAGGCAGGAACTCAGGGGACCTCCGTGGCTACGGGGACTGGAGCAAATGTTCCCAACCTCCGCTCTTCTCCCAGGAATACAACTGGGTCCCTTTCCCTTCCTCAAACGCTTCCAGGCGTAAGTTCCTCCTGATCGTCCATTCTTTCCCCTTTTCTCCCCAAAGGTAAAGATCTGGTTTCAGAACAAACGCTCCAAATACAAGAAGCTTCTGAAGCAGAACTCTGGGGGGCAGGAAGGAGACTTCACTGGGAGGCCCTCTTCCCTGTCTCCCTGCTCCCCACCCCTTCCATCCCTCTGGGATCTGCCCAAGGCAGATACCCTGCCCACTGGTGGCTACGGCAACAGCTTCGGAGCCTGGTATCAGCATCACTCCCCAGATGTCTTGGCTCCACCTCAGATGATGTGAGTCTGGAGAAGGATGGCTCAAGCCCTAGCCCTCCTACAAAGCCCAGGACCCAGCCCACCTGCACCCCTTCTGGGCCGGGAGAAAACCAGCTCCAGATGGGTTTTCTCAGAAGAAGGAAGAGCTAGAGGAGAAAAAGGGATGGGGTGGAGTCCTGTCCCCCTAACCCAAACAGCTACATCAAGGACTTTGGCCACTGCCCCCCACGACTGCCATGAACTGGACAATTTCCCTCCAGCTGGACGAAGGCTCTGAAGAGAGTCATTGGCTGGTGTTAGCCTGCCTCCAGGACCGCTGGTCTTGCAGCCCCACCACTGCCTGGGGTCAAAATCAGCAAGAAACACTGAATATTTTTTTCTTTGTGTGCCTTGGGCCTGGCCCAACCCATTTGTGAGCAAAAGCAGAACTGGATATTCAGAATGTTCAGAAGTTGGCCACTATTGGCCACTAATAATTTTATTAGTGGCCACCCACCCACTAATTATTCCTGGAGGTTGGCCCATTACCATTATGATAACTGATACACCTACTCAGTGGAGTTTGTAGACCTATGGGTAATTTATGCTGTCCTCTTGAAAAAGCCCTCTTTTCCCCATTTTGAGTATATAATGGATCCAATTATCATATAATTCAACAGGTATTTATTAAGAGCTGATCCTCTCCTATTCCCCATCCCTGATACCTAACAAACCCACTTGCACATGCTCTTGGGAATTCAGTAGGGTAACACTTTGGGGGACATGGGGACAAACGGGCTCTCTGGATGAGGGAAGAACACCCCCAAATAGGTGGCATAGGCCCTAAAGATCAGCTCTTCACAGCTGTCTGTCCAAAGAACTCAGTTTTATTTTTTTTTCCTCACTGGCTGGCTGGTACAGGGATCAAACCCTGGACCTTTGTGTTATGAGCACCATGCTCTGAACAACTGAGCTAACCAGCCAACCCATCCTCAGATTTATAACCAATCTGACTGGCATCCCCTAAGCTTTTATCATCCCTCTCACTACAAGCTTCCAGAGATTAAATTTGTACAAAAACCTGGTCCCTGGCTTCAAGGTGTGTTTGTTTCCTGACTTCTCCGGGGTGGCGGCTGGTTGCCCATCTCCCCTCTCATCTGAGTTGTCTACCGCTGAACCAGGAGTAAGAGATCCTGGATTCTAGTTTTGCCTCCACCACTAACTAGCTCTGTGGTTCTAGCTTTGGAATGTTCTAATATCATCCATAGTTTCATATGCTCTAATGTGAAAAAGGAAGATGTTTATGCAGAGAGTGACCAAGGTCAGAGGGATCCTCACCAGCAAATTCTCTCCTGGCTCAGTTCTGGAGAGATCCAGGCACCTTACAGTCCCTGTGCCCCACCTTCAGCCAAAGGAGAGGCCCTGCTCGCCTTGGGAGAGGACACACCCACTGAGCCAGCGCTGCTTAGGGGTGGAATGGCCTTAGCCCACCTTGGGGAAGGAGAAGGAGGAGGAGAAGAAAAACACCAGGAGAAACTGGAATTCTCCTCCAACAAACGTTTGTAGATACCAAGGTGACCTAGGCAGATGCTCTGGGATACTGGGAGGTGGAGGGGGGGGTATCCCAGACAAACAACCAGACACTTGCCCCAGGCTAAGGGAAGTACGGAGGGTGGCATGAGCATTGTCAAGGGGCTCTGATCCAGCCTGTGCTGATGGGGTCCGTACTGGCTGGGGTTGGGAAGAGTGGGCAGCTCAGGCAGCCACAGGATCCAGTGGTAGCGGCATGAGCATTGTCAAGGGGCTCTGATCCAGCCTGTGCTGATGGCGTCCGTACTGGCTGGGGTTGGGAAGAGTGGGCAGCTCAGGCAGCCACAGGATCCAGTGGTAGATTCACAGCCACTGAACCCCACTGCATACACAGCACCCCAGGGATTAAGAGAGCCATGGGAAGGGGCTGAGGACAAGGTTGGTGGAATAATTCAGGGAATCCAGTCCAGCCTGGCCTGAGGGGTTGGGGGAGGGGCCTTCAATTCCAGGCAAAAAGCTCTTTAGTCGAGATTCACTCTTACTGCCTAAACCTGTTCCCAGGTACTGTAGACTCAGGGCCTGCCCCAGTCTGAAAAGCCCACTCAGGCACTTCCAGCCAACCTCAGCTGGCCAGACAGAAGCCCAAATTGGGATCATCTATAGGTCAGAGGGGGTGCGACGTTCAGCGAAGCCCCTCATCTCTGGAGACCTGCAGTCAGTCCCTCCTCATCCCCATTCTGGGTCAGGGGCCACCCCTTCTCCCCAAAACACACAGAAGATTGTCTTGGGGATGGCAAATGGCACAGGTGGGCCAAAGCTAAGATCCAGGTGCAGTAAGGAATGGCAGTGCCAAGAGGAGAAGCGTCTTCCGCTTCCTCCCTCCCATGCCTTCCCCTGTCCCCGGGCCCCTGTCCCCACTGGCTCTCAGTGACCCAGGCCCTAGAACCCTCCCCTGGGTCTTCTCTGAGGCCACAGGCCCTCAGGGCAGCTGTTCCCTCCCACTGCAGGTTGCACACTCCTCTTTCCACAGCCCCAGATAAGATCTACCGCCCCATCTCGGAAAGCCTCCAAAGGCGAGATTAATTGGACAGCCCAACACGAGTCGCATCGTTAAAACAACAGCCCAAGTTGTAAAGTTAAGTAGCAGAAGGAGTGTAATTACTCTCCCAGTGAGAGGCCAGCTGAGCTGACAGCAGCCCCCCTTCCTTACCCCCATCCACCCTTTCCAGGGGAAATAGTCTGTTTTCCATGTGGGGGCTGGTCCAGTTTACCTGGGCTCCTGGGTGGTGAGGGACCTGGACCCCAGTGAGGGAGATGCCCTGTTTCCTTCCTTCAAGCCATCCAGGCTGAAGGTAAACCCTGTGGTTTCTTCCTATGAGGAAGCCCCGCTGGGAAAATTGGGTCAATAAAGGAAGCGAACAAAATGGAGTGGTTAAGAAAGGGGCTTTGGTCTCCAGAGTCCCAGCTCTGACACTAGCTGTGTGACTGACTTCTGGCAAGTTGCTTCACCTCTCTCTGAGCCTTGTTCCCCACCCTGCCCCCAAGATGGGAATACTAATAGGACTTGCTTTGCAGTGTGGTTGTGATGACAAAATGAGATAGTGCTTGTAACACACTTGACACGGTGCCTGGAACATAGTAAGCACTTAATAAATGGCATTTATAGCTGCTGTTATGATTATTGGGGAAGGGAGGGGTTACGGCGAGGGTGAATGCATTCTGCCGTGCATTCACCTCTTGCCTCTGGCACACCTGCCTCCTGAGAGTGAGGAGGAGCAATGGGGCTGGAAACAGAATTCAACACATCCATCGTCACCACTATCCGAGAGCAGGACACAGGCAAGGTCCCCAAAGCAAAAGGGTTGGCTGCACTGTACCTCTGAAAACAGATCAGACTGGAAAATGGGAAAATGTGTCCAGAGAATGTCCAGGGCCCATGCTATCACCTACAAGGGGCTCAGCCACAAGAAAGCTGTCTTGGGCTTTCCCTCCCTTCTGGGTCACTCACCTGCCCTCTCCCCATATACCATTTTAAGACATGCCCCCCATTCTCCCCCACAACAAAATGAGATTCAATTAATTCAATTAAAGCAATTTTGGGAGCAGCTCCTGAAGGCTTTCAATGTGAGATAATTACAAGTAATTTGCTGCTGTGAGGAGGAAAAGGGCACATAGGGTCTGGGGGGAAAGGAGGTAGCCCCCTCCTCACCAAACGCACACAGATCTAGAGGGATTCCACACTGTAATCTTAACTGCCCTCCCATTGGCCAAATTACTTGCAGGTGGCAAGAGGCAGAATGCAGTGGTGGAAGGGGGGTGTGGGGAGATACCCAGTGACAGGCTGCCCCTCCTCCACCCCAAATCCACTGTGCGAGGTGGGGGTAGGGAGCTGGTTGTTCCCCAACAAAATGTCTGCATAGCCACAGCAGCTGATTACTCAGCTCCAGACCTCATTTGAGTTTGGATGCCTGGACTTGCCTCTGGGATTGTATCCAGAGAGTCAATGGAATGTTATCCGGGTAGCTGAGGCCTGTATAGATGGGGCCTTGGAGATCAAGGACTTCCCCAGAACTTATAAGGGATGTGGGAAAGAGGGGAAAAGCCAGAGAAGGCAGACAACGACTTCCTGCTGCCAAGGAGACCATCTCTCCTCCCCTGTTCAGTGCTTTCTAGTTCTGCCTGGCGTCTGATCTCAACCCATTGTAGTGGTGGCAAATCTCCTCTCAGCTTTCTGTCCTGGGGGGACACTGAAGTCTCCTCCTTCCAAAAAGCATCCTGCAGGTGTTTCCTCAGTTCACCTGGGATAATCCTTTCCTTGCCAGGGCCAGTTTGGCCTGGGAGGCGGCAGGAGGGGGACATAACGGAGCTGAGAGGGAAACAGAGGTAGAAGCTGGGAGGCAGAGACAGAGATGTAGGGAAGGCCTGCAGGCCTCTACAAAGACCCTCTCAACCCTGCCCACAAAGGAGCTGGTTTTCAAGGGGCTAGGGTCCTCATTTACATGGGAGCCCTGTTCTAGGAGGTGAAATAATTCAGGGAAATGTTTAAACAGTTATGATCAAAAAGAAAAAGTCCCTGACCCTAAAGTATTTCTCTTTCCTGTCTTCCCCTCTTGATCCAAGGAAGGGTGAAGAGAGGAGGGGTTTCTTCAGCTCTAGTTTCTCCCTATCCCACTCTGTGCCCCCTCCCCTTCTCTGAGTGGCTGTTGGACCTGGGGAGTGAGGGAGAAGTTCCATCCATGCATCCTCGGGTGACTGCTGTCTCTCCTCTTCCAAGGTGATAAAGCTTAGAGAAGGAAAAGCGGCCTCCTCTCCATGCCTCCCCTGCCCCCTTTCCTGGCCAGCTCAGTTGGGTTAAAAAGGGAGAATAAAAGAGCCCCCTATCCCAGACCTCAGAATACAGAGGCCACAGACAAATGCTCAGAGGCAGGCCCAGGCACACTGTATGTGCACACACATTTCCACAGAAGACGCACACACAGGCAGGTGGACATGCATAGCAATACATGGAGTGAGCAGAGCCACACACAGATGTACGTGTGCATGAAGCATTCCTGTGGTTGTACATGGACTTATGGAGAAATGCACTCACAGCTCACACACTCACAGCGAGAAGCACAACACAGAGGGATGAACCGAGAGGAGATGCCCTGGGACTTATGCACGGGCAGAAACAGACCAAGGCATATACAGAAATATACAGACTAGCCTCCCTGCACGTGAGCACCTGTGTGTGTGTGTAGGGGGGGAGGGATGCAAGTCTCTTTCTCTCTCTCTCTTCTTCTGCTCCCTTTTCTCTTCTTCCCCTTTTCCTGTCTCTCCATCTTCTATTTTCTGGGAATATTTCTTTGGTGCGTGGTTGGGGAGGGAGAATGAATGGCCACAGAAACCTGATGATTTTATTATGAGTTTATTTTCTCTGTTCCCTGAAGCCTTGCCTGCTTCTTTTTCTGAGCTCTAGCAAGAGCTTTTGTCCCCAGCCCTTCCTGGCACATCCTATTGCTCTCAGATACAGTCATCAAGTCCAGCTCTGCCACAGGAACTCAAAGGCTAGTTAAAGGGGGGTTAGGTGGCCTTTCCCTAGGATGTCTCCACTGATCCCTCTCCTAACCTGACCTGACAGTGACTCCAGCCCTAGGAGGAGACCTGGGGTCACGGGGTGGTGAGAAAAGCACTGCTCTGGGAGTCAAAGATCTGGATTTGCTACTACCTACTGTGTGACCTCAGGCATGTTACATACTATCTCTGAAGCTCAGATAATTTCTCTTGCTAAGTCCTTGGGAAGAGGTGGGGGTGCACTAACACCCACTTTCCACTTCAGTCTGGGGCTTTGTAAGGCAGACCCTGTCTCTCCCCTCAGACTAAAGGCTCCCCAAGTACAGGACTCTGCTTCCCCCATCAGATTGGATGCATTCTGCAGCTCTTTCCAACTCCATAGTTTGATGGTACTAAGGTACTCAGCCCCACTGGCATCCTGGGGGGCATGTCTGGCACTCCCAAGAAGGGCAAAGGAGTTGGCCCCAAGCTTCCTCCAAACACCAAGCTTTCTGATTCAGTGCCTCACAGTGCCAGGCCTTCAGCCTCTCTGGCTGGAAAATGGAGAGATTACTTCACCTGCAGGGGAGGGTGCCACTGTCTGTGGAATGTGTGGAATACATTCCTCTCAGCTCCATCTGAACTGTCCCCTTTCAGAGTTCAGTTGAATTTGTGGTCAGACCTGAGGAAGATCCTTCTGCCAGCATGAGGAGATTCCACTCTGTCCTGTGGCTCCCCACTGTCTCGCCTTCCCCACTCCAAGCTGATGAATAGCAAACAGGCCAGATAAGGAGGCTGGGAGTGCAGCATTGGGATCATCCCACCTAGATCATGAGGCTCCATGGGAATCTCCTCCACCTAGAAGCCCACCCCCTGATCACGTTCTCTGTCCTGTTTTGCACATTAGCCTGGCCCGTCAGGACTTGTACTCCCCCCTCAGACTGGAGGTTGCCAGAGAGCAGGGTACTGTCCTCCCCTCTCAGAGTGGGGGCTCCAGAGCTCAGTGGTTCCTTCCTCTGCCTGCCCATCCCTCCCCCAACACTGATGCTCCCACTCTCTTTGGGGTGGAGGGGCTCAGCGCATGGGGTTGGGGCCCGGACTAAGAGGGTATGGGGGCATGCGACCCTTCCCAGGCCCCGCCCCTCTCACTGCCCGCCGTGCCTGCTGCAGAGCCACTAGACCACTCCTCTCAAGCTGGACCCAGGAGCTGTCTTCTCTGTCTCTGCAAGCCAGGGCCTGCTGCAAACTCCTCCTCCCAGCCCTGGAGCCGCCGGGAATTCTTTGCTCCAACAGATCCTGGGGGAAGCCAGACTGAGGGAGGCTCCTGACATGCCTCTGCCCGGCTCCTGTCACATTCCCCAAGCCCAGGGGGATCAGCCGGATCCACCAGTGCAGACTTCTTCTACCCCTGGTGACCCCAGGTCTTTGCCTCACCTCCCCAAGTCCTCCTACTTCCCTCTCCAAATTCTGAATTCTGCCTTGGGACTCATCTCTGGCTTTGGGTTCTTCCCACTCCCAGCCCCTTGGCAGCCCCATCTGAACAATAGTAATTATCCCCCCGCTCCCTTGAAAAATAAAACTGGTCTCCAGAGAGACTTCATGGAGTCTTCATGGATTGGCATTCTGGGATGCAGACACTCAGCCGAGAGGCCTTCAGCAAATCACTTTACCTTTCTGGGTCTTTATTTCCTCACCTATGTAGAGGGACTAATGATCCAAATGATGCCTCCAAAGGTCATGGAGACAAGGAGAGCACACCCCTGGTAAGTTGTGAAATACACCAGCTCCGCCAGGAGATATGGTGGCTTACTCCTTTACCCTGGCCCTACTGATCGGGTGCTGTACTGTCTCCACCCCACCCCCCCATCCACCTAAACTTCCCCTGCGACTCACCAACTTCCCGCACAATTGCAAAGAGTTTAGCTCCACCCCCAGGAACACAAAAACAATAAAGAGCCAGATTCCTGAGTTCGAGCCTAACTCTATGACCTTGGGCAAGTTTCTTGACCTCTCTGTACCTCACCTGGAAAAGGAAGATGGTAGCCAGTGCTTCATAGAGTTGTTGTGAGGATTAAAGGAGTTAGACACAAAAGGCACTAGAATACAGTAAGGATTCAGCAGGGTTAGTGGTACTATCTCTGACTGCCAAGCACAAAAAACTTTCTCTGTCCATGAGGGTCTGGCCCAAGTCCCCTGGTTCTTCTGTTGCTCTTTTCTGCTTGAGAGTCTCTGTTCCNACAAAAAAAAACGATAAAGAGCCAGATTCCTGAGTTCGAGCCTAACTCTATGACCTTGGGCAAGTTTCTTGACCTCTCTGTACCTCACCTGGAAAAGGAAGATGGTAGCCAGTGCTTCATAGAGTTGTTGTGAGGATTAAAGGAGTTAGACACAAAAGGCACTAGAATACAGTAAGGATTCAGCAGGGTTAGTGGTACTATCTCTGACTGCCAAGCACAAAAAACTTTCTCTGTCCATGAGGGTCTGGCCCAAGTCCCCTGGTTCTTCTGTTGCTCTTTTCTGCTTGAGAGTCTCTGTTCCCACTAAGCATCTTTTTGGGCTGGGGGCCACCTGTGAGCAGAGCCCTGGTGTGGCCTGTCTCCCCTATTCACCCAGCAGCATGGGTGGTGGACAAGACATAAGCTGCTTTGGGATGAGGGGAGGAAGCTGTGCAGGAGGCTGTCTAAAGGGTGAGGACATCTGACGGCCCTCTAGGCACCCCAGGTGGGAAGAGGTGAAACTGTCCAGCACCTGCCTGGGTCAGAACTAGTACAAAGGCTGACAAAGCCCCTGACTTCTTCATTCATGAAAGATTACCCCTCTTATAACCCCAGAATCCCTCCCAGTAGGGATGAAAAAAAAAAAAAAA
Source organism: Galeopterus variegatus (assembly GCF_000696425.1). Classification (NCBI taxonomy): domain Eukaryota; kingdom Metazoa; phylum Chordata; class Mammalia; order Dermoptera; family Cynocephalidae; genus Galeopterus; species Galeopterus variegatus. The sequence continues at coordinate 377,407 of NW_007726834.1, forward strand.
AAAAAAGCAGAGATAAAACTATTTTTTTACTGATATTTGATTGTATACTAGAAAACTCAAGAGGCTCTAAGGGGGGGAAAGTCTTTCAGAATTAAGAGAATTTTGGTATAGTGGCTGAATACAAGATAAATACAAAACATTAGTAGCTATTCTCTAGTATAGCAATAAATAAGAAAAAATATTCCTCTTATAATGGAAACACAAAATAATAAAATACTGTAAGCATAAAGATGTGGATAACAGCTCTTTAGCTGATCAGTAGCAAAGATATTAGCCCCTGTCAACTTCCCTTTTGCTGGTGCCCAGCACAAGGCTCTGTCCTGGGTGCCCATCCTTCCATTATATCTGAAGCATGGCAGACCTAGGTTGGAATCAAGAAAGTACTTTCCCAGTAAAGGGAGGAATTCTATATAAGACCTCCCCCCACAGAGGAGAAAGGGTCAACTTTGGGCCTGCTGAGGGTGCCTAGAACTCCCTAGGCCAACTGAGGAGTGTCCTTTCTGCCCACACCTGATTTCATCTAAAACTGACTACAGGGCCGTCACCGTGGCTCACTCGGGAGAGTGTGGCGCTGGTAGCACTGAGGCCATGGGTTCGGATCCTATATAGGGATGGCTGGTGCACTCACTGGCTGAGCGTGGTACAGACCACACCATGCTGAGGGCTATGATCCCCTTACTGGTCAAAAACACAAAACAAAACAAAAAACTGACTACAGTTTGTTGAGCTCCCATCATTGTGCCAGACTTCACACTAAGTCCTTTATATGTGTTATCTCACTTAATTTCCTCAGCAGCCCTGAAAAAGAATTATGATTAGCTCCTTTTTGTAGGTGAGGGAAAGTAAGGCCCAGAGAGGGCAAACAACTGACCTGAGGTTACACAGCCTCAGTTATTTCATCTGTGAAATGAGATAATAATGGTGCTGATCTTGCCAGGCAGTCTTGAGGATTAAATGAGACAGTGCCTGTAAAAATCTCCTGGCATAGGGCTGGGCACACAGTAGGTCCTTGGTTAGCACCTTCCCTGCCCAGATCTTGGGAGGATATGTCTGCTGTTGGGAGCAATTTTCTTCTGCTTTCCTTCCCTTCCAGCCTGCCTCCTGTTCCCCTGGCCTTCTAACTTCTTCAGCTGCTCCCCCTCCCCCAGCTGAGGGCACATCCTCACCCCCCCTTCCCCATTGGTGATTCCTGAGATGGGGCAGGCCTGGATGGCCTCAGGAGTGGGTGTGGGACAGTGCCACACGCGTTGCATGACGTGGCCAGGCACCCGCAGTGCACAGGGAAGGGCACAAGGCTGCTGTTTGCCAGGTGCGAGGTGAACTGCCTGGGGTGGGAGGACTCCCCCTCTCCCGCTCCAGCTAATCCTCCAGGGTGTGGAGCTCTGTTCCCTGCTTACTCAGCAGACACTTCCAATCCTGCTCTGATTTGCCCCAGGAGACAACCCAGGAATTTGGGCCTTGAGGCTCCACCCCATCACAGTCCCCCACCCCATCTCATTCCCTCTCCCCAGGTTTTCCTCCTTCCAGGGTGCCTATCCTGGCTGCCCTGGGCCCCTAAGACCCTCCTTCTCTGACTCTCTACCTTGGGCAGAGAGCAGGCAGGAGACTCCAGACCCTTCCTTGGTGCTTCCTGGGCCTCTGCGCTTCCCAGGGCTCTCCTGATCTCAACAGGCCAGTTTCATATTCTCTCCCACCTCCTGGAAGCTCCTAGATTTACCAGCCAACCAGGCGGATTGAAGAAAAGCAATGCAGAGGCCTCAGATCACTGGGTCCAACCTGCTTGTTATCAGAGGACACTCCTGGCTCTGCAAGGGTTTGAGAGTCTACTTAGTAGTGCTATCCAGATGTGGCCTGGCATAGGCAGAGGAACCCCAGCACTCATTTGCTGTGTGGCATTGGGCAAGTCCCACAGTCTCTCTGGGCCTGCTTCCTCATGCTTAGACAAGATAATGCCCAGTGAGGATGCAATCACTGTCAACTCCTGCAGTTGCTCAGGAGCAGTGATGGGGTGCTGGGCTTTCCTCTTGTAAACAGCCTAGAGAGGGGGTAGTTCTCATCTCCCCCTCAGCCTCACAGCCCCTCATCTGATGCTGAGAGGGACTATCTGAAGGTCCCAAAAGAGACAGCTTCATTTATTCGTTCATGCATTGGGTGTGCACTGAGCATCCTGCTATTCCAAACTGTGCTAGGCACACGGTGGGGCTGGGATTGGGGGTGGGGATGCCCGGGTGAACACGTCCAAGTCCGTGCCCTCAAACCTGATGTCCCCAGTTCTGTCCACAGGGATCTCGGTATAAAAGGCATCCATCCCCAGGCCCTTGCCTGGTTCGTGCCTGTCCTATGGGCTGGGACGAAGCAATAAAGGAGGCGCCTGCAGGCTCTGCCTCCACAGAACTAGAAGGGAGGCCTGGAAAGAGTCACTCAGTTGGTGGTGACAAGCATGACCAAGTGACAAAGACAGGTTGGAGTTCCTTTGGAGAAGTGACCTTAAGGGCTTGGAGGAGAGGATCCTGGGCCCCTTGGAAGAGCCTGAGGCTGGTCTTTCCTGCCTGCCTGGCCCCTGCCTTCCCACACATGCCCCCCACCTGCTCCCTCTGCCCAGCCCCCCAGGGCCCCATCAACACCGTCCTCTGGCCCCTTCCCTAGGGCTGAGGAAACTCATCTCCAAGCACTTTTTGGCTTCTAAGTCTTCCAGTCTCAGGCTGCTTGGTGGTTGGTAAACAGCTTATTAAGGTGATTAACGCTGCAATTAAAGCTGGAAAAACAGAGGCCATGGTGCTGGCTGAAGGATCCCCCTTCTCCTCCCCCCTCCCTTCTCCCCTTCCCCTTGGATCCTCTCTGGGCTTAGTTTTTGCAACTCAGTGGACTGAGTCAACCAGAGCCCGCACCGTGGGGCTTGGAGGCCAGGGGCTGGAAGGCTGAGCATCAAGAGTCCTTTCTTAACTTCCCAGAAGCCCCCTTCCCCACTTTTGTCACGTTATCCTAGTGTCTGTGTGGTGGCTGTGCTGGATGGGGAGTGAGTGGGGGTGATGGTGTTGTGCTGAGGGAATAGCGCATGGGGGTTGAATTGGGGGTGGGGGTGTCTAAGATCCTCTAGTGCCTGGGACGCCCTCCAGGGAGACACTCAGGGACAGGGTTAGAGACCCTCCTTCTTATCTACTTCCCCCAGCTGGAATTGCTGGAGCTGTCTCCTCCCAGAAGAGGCACAGGAGCTTCTTTTCCCCAAGCTCAAGGTGTCAGGGCAGCTCCCTGCACACCTGAGGGGCTGGGAACTGCCAGACCCTGAACCTTCTCTGAGCCCCATATCCAGGGAAGGATTTAAGGGCCCTCTGGGTCCCTGTGGCTATATATTCCTCTCCACCCCGCAAAGTCATGGAGGAGGAGTCACTCCGCAGGCAGGGTCCCCAAGGAATATGTTCCCCAGACCCCCATCTTTGCTTGTCACACTTCTATCTTCTTTTAAGGCATAATTCAAATGCCACTCTCCTTTCCAGGCTTTCTTCCCACCTGCCACCAATTGCCCCTGCCAGTTTCTCTGAAAGGAAAGGTCATCCAGTCCTCCCTGGACTGTGTCAGGCCTGCCCAGCTGTGGGCCTCTCTGGGTGGGCCTGCCTCTGGCCCTGGAGCTCCTAATGCAGGGTCTGTGCCTCCCTTCCCCAGGCTTTGGGCATCTGTCAGATCACCTCCTAGACCAGTGCCTGGCATATAGTAGGGGCTCAGTAAATACTGGTTGAATCATTTCTTTCTTGAGTGCTTGTAGAGATGGGTGACCAGCCAATGTGGCAAGTGCAGCCAGGGGTTTGGGTCTCAATCAGGGGTGTGGAGGGTTGGATGGGGTGGAAGGTGAGGAGGGGAGTAAGCCCATCTCCCCTGTCACCATCGTGGGCAGCCACTTCCCTTAACTGAGCAGTGTTCACCATGTGCTGGGTATCTTATTAAGCATTTCACTCACATTATCCTCTTTAATCCTCTCAACAACCTTGCTAGGTAGGTAGCATTATCCTTACATTACAGATGAGGAAACTGAGACTTAGAAAGGTTAAGTGACTTGCTCAGGGTCACACAGCCAGTAAAGTGGTGGAGGCCGGATTCAAATCCAGGTCAGCTGACTCCAGCGTGCACATTCCTGACCACAGCTTTAAGCTTTTCCTAGGACCAGCCCTAGGGAAGAAGCCCTCCCCCGTCCATTTCTCCTCCCAGGGAAGAACCCAGAGAGGAGGGTTGGGGTGGGCGGAGCCACAGTGGCTCCAGCTCTGACGCTCTGCCCTGGGGCATCCTAGAAAACTGAGATTCAGAAAAGCCCATCAAAAGCACCCATTCTCTAGACAGACCTGTGTTCAAATTCCAGCATTGTCATGTATTAGTTATGTGATCTTGTCAGAGACTGAACCCCTCTAGCCTCAGTGTTTCCATCTGAAAAATGGACACTATACCACCCACCTCCCAAGCTGTTGTGAGGATTTCATGCAAAGTGTCTGGCATGGAGCAGGAGTTTAGCAAATGCCAGCTGCTATTAAGGTTTGGAGAACAGTGACCCTCAGGGCAGACTGGGGTTCCCTAGCTCGCACCCCTTTTTCCCCGAAGGTTGTCACAAGGCAATGGGTGTAGTCAAAAAGCAACTGGCAGGAGAAGGGTTCAGCAGCCCCACCCTGGCACCCTGCCAGGTCCCCCACCCAGGTTCCCGTCCAGTGGGGGCCCCCACCAGGTCTGGTGGAGAGGGAGACCGAACTGGCCTGGAGGTGAGGAGAGGAGGAAGGGGAGGTCAGGGGTGGGGCTGACCCCTGCAGGAGGTCACCTGGGCAGTTAATCCAGCTTGACGGAGCAGGGATGAGCAGGGAGGAATTAGGGAGCTTACAACATCCTTTCATCCCGTAGCCGCCCGCCTGCCCGCCCAGCCTCCCTCCTTCCTTCCTCTCTCTTTCTACCCTTTTTCTCCCTCTCCCTCCCTTTGCTGGCAGCCCAGCCCTAATAAAATGCAGTGTCTCCAGCAAGTCTGCCCGGCTGCCGCCTCGCTGCTCCTGCCTGCACGCAGCCCTCAAACCAAACTGCTCAGCTCGCCCCGCCTGGCAGCTGCCACCTTAACCCTTGCCAGCCCTGCTGGCGTCCTTGGGCTGAAGGCCCTCCTCCTTCAGTCTCCCTGGGGCACAGGGGATGACTGGGCCTGCCGTCTGACAGGGAGAGGGATGGAGTGGGGACTGAGGTCACCCCAGCTTTGGAGTCCTGCCCAGAGAACCCCTCATCTGTGTGGCGGTGACTGCCCTGTCCTGTCTGTTAGCTGGGGACCCGCTCCTTCTGCCTTCTCATCCTTATTCTGCTTTGTGCCCCCCCACAGCCCCAGAAGCCAAGAGGATAAGGATTGTTATCCCCATTGGACAGATGAGGAAACTGAGGGCCTGGCAGGGAGGTCCCAGGCTGAGCTAGGTCACCTCGGCTGCTGGGTGATGTTGCTGCTTTTCTATCGAAGACTTTTTCCATTACAGGGTGCTGTCTCTGTGCACGCCTGATGTGGGGGTGACTTTGGTGACGTTGTTCGTGCACCTGTGTGTTGGGGGCCCATACCTCTTGGACTGTTACAGCTTTGGCTTTGTACATTTTACGCCTGATGCGGGGGTGACTTTGGTGACATTGTTTGTGCACCTGTGTGTTGGGGGCCCATACCTCTTGGACTGTTACAGCTTTGGCTTTGTACATTTGTGGGGTGCTAATGTGTCTCAGGTGTGAGTTTGTGTCGATGGATGTGGCTGCAGATGACAACACATTTGCCTCAAGTGGGAGTCCATGTATGTGTGACAACGGAGAGATGTGGTTGTGTGCCTTGGTACATGTGTGTATGGGAGTGAGAGGTAGCTCCACAGGCATGTGCAAGCATTCACGCCGTCCTTGTCAGTCAAGATGTCGCTCACACACACCTCCATTCATTTTATCATCTCCAGCTCTCCGTCTCCAGAGCCTTGAGTCAGGCAGCTAGCAGAGGAGGGTGGCAGTCATTCTGCTGGGCAATCAGCAGCAGCAGCGAGAAGACTCTGATTCAGGGTCAGAGCCCTCCCCGGGAAGGAAAACACAGACACCACCCCCATCTGTTTGCTTCCATTACCCAGCTCCGACCCCAGTGGCGCCCTGGGTCCCTGCCAGCTGTGAGAGCAGTAGCATCTCCCCTGCCTGAGGCCCCACCCTTGCCCCAGGCTGGAAGGGACAGACAGGAGGGTGAGGGGACGGGAGTGCCTGGGCGTGGAGGCAGGGGGTTTACACGCGTGTGCAAGCATGTCTGCGTGTGAGCTCAAGATCAAAGAGCAGCCCTGAGGTGACCTGGCGGCGGCGGTGGCAGAGGGCAGCTGGCTGACAGGGAACGCCAAGCCACCAAACAGAGTGGAGTCAGGGAGGCCACAGCTGGGAGCTTCCTACCCAGACCTGCCCAGAGTGGGGGTAGCCACGGGGCCAGAAGCACCTGCCACCCAGGCCAGGCCCAGCCCAGTGTCTCCCCCAGGAGCCCTTGGGGGCTCAGAGGTCCCTCCCCACCAAATACCTTCTCCAACTCCCAGGCCTTCCCGGCAAGAGCTGTCTGGCCAGCAGCCTTCAGTTCAAAGAGTTCAGTGGTTATTTTCTTCTTTTTTATTAACATTATATATAAAGAGGGGTCCAGTAAGAAAGCAGAAATGAGAAGGCTGGGAGGGGGTGAGAGTTGGCTTCATTCCTGTCCCCTGGGGTGGGACTCTTGGAGACCCACTATGTCTCTCCTTCCTCCTGCACCTCCCATGAAACCCAAATCCAGCCGGAGCCCACATCCCTCTTTCCCTCAACTCCTAACACACAGAGAGATCCGTCCAGGAGGAAAAGGGTCACATAAATAGGAAACCACAGCAGGGAGGAGGCTACTTCTCTGTTGCTCTTTAAAAAAAAAAAAAAAAAAATTGTACATATATATAGCTACAGTCTTTTACCTCTCCGTTTCTTCGATGTTTTACCACAGCAGGGGTGGAGGAAAGTTAGCTTTGGGGGGACATCTGGGCCAGGGAGGGGCAGCACCACTGCCTCTAGGCAGCTCCCCCCTGCCCCGTGCACCTCACCAGACATTCTCCAGCTTGGGAGAGCAAAATGTTTCCAAGGCCACCAGAAAGGGGGTTTGGGAGTCTGTCTTGCCTGGTAGGTCTCCTTGGAGATTTGGGATTTGGTGCCCAAACTGCCAACTTACTGGAGGGAAAGAAGAGGTGGGGGGTCAGGGGCAGAATAGGGGTGCCCGTGCAAGGGGAGAGTTGACTCTATCTGTTAACAATGCCCTTTGTTTTCCTATTTTTTCAACAGCTTTTAAAACCAAAGTTGTGCAAAGTCCTGTACATGGCAGAAGAAATAGGTCCTTAGGAAAGACATCTGAGACCTCCCACTCGTTCTCCGAACAGAGGGGGAGAGAGGAGAGAGGGTTCTCTTAGTTCTTCCCTTTAAAGCCACAAATATTAAAAGATTCCCTCACTTGGGGGAGGGGGTTCTTTTGGTTTAACCCTCAAACGCAAAATGAGGGCTAGAAGTGCAGGGCAGGGGCTAGTTCAGGTCCCCACCCTGAGTCCCAGTCACAATGTCCAATGCTGTTTTTGGCAGAGGGGCCGGTCAAGAAGGGGGAGGCCCCAGGTGGCTTAGAAGGAACCAAGCCTGGCAGGTCTTAGGATCCGTGGTGCCTGGTGCCCCAGCCCAGGCCTGACCTGCAAACACTCCACAGTCTCCCCCATCCCCAAGGTCTCCAGTCTGGGGAACAGGTACTAAGTTTTAGAAGCTGGAAGGTGATGAGCCATTTAAAGCCAATCCAGGCTCCTGGAGCAGAAGGGATACAGCTGTCCCCACTGGGGTGGAATGCCCGACATCTGGAGGGACACCCCAGTATCTAGGCAGGGGGAGGTTCAGGGGACATCCTTGGTCCATGCGAATTTCATCTGGAAGCTCTTGGGTCCCTGGAGGAAGGGGCAAGGGAGGGGAAAGGGAATGCCTTTCCCCTGTGCTCCTTGATGATTCCTGAGTGTCAGCTAGGACTGAGGCGCCTTCTGCCTGGTCCCAGGGTCCTTCGTAGGGGGTGCAGGCCAGGTGGGTGCTCAGTACACAGCCCCAGGGTTGGGCGGGGGCCCAGGGGAGGCATGGTGCAGGGTGGCCGGCTGAGGTGGCTGCTGCTGTAAGTGGGGTCCACTCAGGTTCTGTGCGTGGTACCAGGAGTTGGTGGGGTCGTCCAGGTAGCTGGGGGAGGCACTGTATGGGAGCGGCGGGGGCAGCTGACTGCGGGCAGGGGCCGGAGTGGAATGGGAGGAGGTGTCCCAGAGGGCAGGTGACGGTGGTGAGTTGCAGGCCATGGAATCACTGTTGTTGGGACTGTGCTCCAGAGGCACCTCCCCGTTCTTGTAGAGCTTCTTGAACTTGGAGCGGCGGTTCTGGAACCAGATCTTCACCTGGGAAGAAGAAAGGGGTAGCTGGTTAGCCTCTCACAATGCTGAAGAAAAACCCTTGAGGGGAACCCAGCCTAGAGAAGGCAAGGCCAGCACCCAGTGCCACACAAGAACCAGGGAAAACCAGGCATCCTGACTCCCAGGATGCCTCTCTTTTTTCCATCTGAGATAGAACTGTGGAACCGTCGGAACATTCAACTGCCTGTATCCAAATTCTGCTCTGCCACTTACTGAGCATGACCTTGGGCAAGTTACTTAACCTCTCTGGTTCTTGCCTTCCCTTCTGCAAAATGGGAGTGATGATGGCACTATTACCTTCTTCATAGGGTCATTATGAGGCTCAAAAACGTTAGGACACATAAACAACTTAAAACAGCCTGGTACATAGTCAGCACTCAATAAAAGGCAGCCTGAGTGGGAGATGGGCAGTTTGTAGCATTTCGTTCACGTTAGACACCCCTAAGCAGAGGTACACCAATGTGCAGAGACAAACACACACCCACGCACACATCTCCATACTCCGCAACGAACCCACTCACAGCTTCACAAACAGACACCAGCCTATAAGGATACACACATACATAGATACACCCAGATAAACACCCCACAAACATAAGCACCCATGTTCACACACTCAGGCGTGGAGAAGTCCTCCTGGGCTCAGGCTGGGTAGTGGGGGTGACCTGGGGACTCACGAGCAGGTGAGCCATGATTCCCCAAATTTCCCTTGGGATATCTCCCCCTCCCCCTGCCACTCCCCACCCCATGACTGATACAAACAATGAATCAGCTCCTCACCGGGTGACCCAGATTCCCAGAGGACCAGGCCCCACGCAGCCGCAACCGAGGCCCGCCTGTCAACACCTGTAGGGAGCCAGGCTGCCACCACTCCTCCCTGAGCAGGACAGGCTGCTGGGGGCTTTAGGGACAGGCTGAGTGTGGGGATGGGGCTCCCACTTTTGAGCCCCCATCTCCCTTAGGTAGTGAACTCTCTTGGCTCCAGCAGAGGTAGGGGTGGAGCATTTGGGTGCTGAGGAGGAATTTGGTGTTTTGATACAAGCACACATTTTTGTACATGCACTCAGCAGTGTGCACAGTCACATACACGTGCCCTCCATCTTTCTACACAATGATCCTTGAAGGATCGGACCCCTTAGGTGAGCATTCTCACACGTATGCAGACCCACCAGCATGTGTACAAACATATACTTGTGTCTACACTTCTAGACATACATGTCTAGCCTGGGGGGTAAACACGATGCAGACTCCTATCAAGTGATCAGCACTGCTGGGGGACTTGGGAGCTGGGGATTCTGGGGTGGGGAGGAGAGCACCTCTCCCTGTGACACACATACACAGTTGCACAGGTTCACAACTATGCACACTTGTACACGTGCTAACGCAGAGCCTTCTGACAGAAGTTGAAACTTAGAGGCCCCCATCCCACACGTAAGGGCTCCAGGAGCCTGCAGGACCCTTAAAAGGTGGCGCTTGGGGAACTCCGGGGTCCCAAGCGCCGCCACCCCGACCCCTCGGCCCTCGACCGCCCAGCACCAACCTGCG
>NW_007726834.1:387688-388808 GCF_000696425.1 Galeopterus variegatus
CTTGTCGTCAGCTGTTTCTCTCGCCTTTCCTGTCCCCTCCACTTCCCGGCCCCTCTTTTTACCTTTTATTTTAGGATAGCCTTAGGTTTTCAGAAAAGTTGCAAGGAGAGCATAGAGTCTTGACTTACTTACTTTCTTTCTTTTCCTTCCTTCCTTTTTCCTTTTCTCTTTCCTTCCTTCCTTCCTTCCTGTCCTCTGTCCTTCCTTCCGTCCTTTCTCTCTCTCTGTCTGCCCACACCTCTCTCTCTTGCTGCCTGCACCTGGCTCTTCTTCAGTGTCTGTGCTTTTCAGTCGCGGCTTCCCTCTCTCCGTGTCCACCTCACCGCTCCCCGCCTCCCTAGCCCACATCCAGATGGGGATTCCAGTCCCCAGCGCCTACCCCCAAGCCCTCTGCGTGCGACCCGATCCCGATCGACCGACCCGAGGACCGCCTGCTGTGGTGCCCGCGAAATCACCTCCACTAGGAGGTTCGCTGACAACCCGCAGCCCTTTCCTTCCTCTCCCAGCCCACTCGGATCCTCACCCGAGACCGCAGTGCACAGCGCGCCCGGCGCCCCACATGCTCGCGGTCTCCGGACTGGAAGGTCGCCTGTCCCCTCGGGGGGTCATCTGGCCCACCTTCTCTAATTCCAGGCAGTACATTTCTTATCCCCAAGTCTTCTCTAGCTTTGGGTCCCCATTCTCCGCCTCTCTCTCCCTCGGGAAACTTCCAGGGTCTCCCACCCTCCCCGCGACCCCGTGGTCCTCACCTGGGTCCTGGGCGGGCAGCGGCTGCTCCCGGTACGCTCCGTATTGCCGGTAGGAGGCTCCGTAGGTATATTCCGACTTGGGCGAGTAAGCGCCAGTGCCCGCAAGCCCATTGAGATTGAACTGGTGGTGGTAGGTGTAGGGGTTCATGGTCTGCCCATAGGGCTGGCCCGAGTAGTAGTCGTGCTGGGGAGCGCTGTAGTAGCCCAGGTCGGTGACAGAAGACTCGGGCAGGGTGGGCGAGTCCTTGGAGCCCGCATGGCAGCTGAGCGAGCTGGAGATATCTGTGAGGATGCTGCTGAGCTTGCGATCGAAGGAGCCGCTCATGCTGGCGGGCGCCGAACCTCCCGGGCTGGCCTCCGCCGAGGAGCGT
>NW_007726834.1:389900-391331 GCF_000696425.1 Galeopterus variegatus
GGGGAAGGAGGGGAACTTGCCCATTGGGTGTTTGTAGAAGGAGGTGGTCCAAAGTGCGAGGGGTGTGTGTGTGTGTGTGTTTGTGCACTATGCAAATGACAGGCAGATAAACGTGTCCGAAGTGGTGAGGACCCAGGGCCTATGAAAATGTTTTAATTTCTCTTAAAATCAGAAGAAAAGAAAAACAACTTTCAGGTCAAAGAATATGTTTGAATAATATTGTCTTAACAGCAATGCAGTCACAAAATGTAATTGAAAAAGAGGCCCACCAGGCAAAAGTGCCTTGGACCTGCAAAAGTCGTAATTTGACCCTGGGAGAATCCTATTGGAGAAGGCCTGGGGGAGCAGGCCTGTGTGGGTTTAGGGGCCGGATGAACAGGATGGGGGTGTACAGCCTATGGTGATGCCAGAGCTACCTCCAAAACTGTGTGTGTGCAGTTTCAGAGACGGCCCAGGCTTGCTGGAAGGAGCAAGGGACCTGGGGTCCGCATGAAGTTGGTTGGGACACAGGCTGGTTCTCTGACTTTGTGCTTTGATAAGTCCTGGGGCAGATTGTGTGCATCATAGGGCAGCACTGGGGAGTGTGGATATTTTTAGGGATCAGATGTATGGGACGGGTGTGTGTGGAGTGTGTGATGTATTTCATGTGTTCCACAGTGTACAGAAATGTTCATGAGTGCAGGAGTGTGTGTGAGAGAGCATGTGGCAGTGTGTGTAGGTGTGTGTAAGGCAGTGTGAGTGGAGGGCGGTGGGAACAGTGTGTCTGCATGTGAATGTGCAGGTGTATGCACATGTGTGGAGACCTCTCAGTACTGTCCCAATCCCAATATCTGGAAGCCGGGATGCTCCATTGAACTCCTTCCCCCCATGAGGCCCGAAAGAATGGGTTCCCCTCCCTGGGGACCTGCAGCTCCTTGTCCTGTCTGGTCCACAAGGCCAAGCCCCTAGGTCATCCTGGCTGTTCCCGACGCCTATCCTATTTCTCCATTCCACCCCCAACTCTGCTTTCCGCCTTTCTTTGGGGGAGGGAGAGCTCCTCCAGATCTCAGTCCCTAGCCTGCCCTCCGTGCTCCTCCTGTCCTCGTTCCCTGCCTAGCCCGGCGAACGCGAGGACGCGCAGTGCCAGTGCGCCACCTGCTGGTTACTCCGGGGCTCTGCGGGCTCCCCAAGCCCGGCGTCTCGCCAAGCCCCGGACAGGGAGGGGTCTCCTTCGTGGACCCTGTCAGGAAGGGAAGCAGGCAGGGGCTCTGTGTCCCTTTCCAAAGTCAGATCCCCGCGGTCGGATGCCGGAAGCTCAAAGGACTTTGAGAGCTCCAGATGGCGGAGACAGAGGGCCACAGCCCACGGGTCGAGGGACAGGACTGGGTGCCCGCTGGGTCTGGGCCGCTCCCGGAGGCCGCCGCGTGGGAAAGGTGGGGGCGGGGGGGGGCG
>NW_007726834.1:391971-394240 GCF_000696425.1 Galeopterus variegatus
CTATCTGTCCGTCCATCTCCGCGTCCCCCCAGCGCCTATCGCCCGCCGCTCTGAGCCCGTGGCGGGGCGAGTTGCCACCCGCTCTAGGTGCCCTCTGTTCTGCTGCCAAGAGGGCGCCAAGAGAGCCTGCGGCATTGGGGGCAGGAAGGGCACTGGGCGGGCTGGCTCCCCGTCCCAGGATGGGAGCAGGGGAGGCGGGCAGGGCCTGCTTTGGAGTCCCCAACCCCCCACAGAGAAGGGGCAACATGGGGCAAGCCCCTTCTTAGGGGTTCATTCATTTATCGCTGAACACGAGATCAAGCCTCAGTCCTCTCTCCTCACCCCCTTGCCAACCCGTGGCTCCTGGGTACAGTGAATGAGCACTGGGCTGGAAGTCTGGAATCCCTGGGTCTTGAAAGGATGGTGGTGGTGGGTTATATCAGGATAATTTCTAAGCTTCATTCTGTTCTGAAATTCTAAGAGTTCTAGAAAGGGACTGAAATTGCAACCTTGGGAACTTAAATGAACAATTAAACAATTGTTTGGTAATGCGAGAGTAACATCTGGCCCCTCATTGCATTGCATGCTCAAAGATGCCAGCAGCTGCATCTGTCCAGTTCACTACTACCTTCCAGATACCTAGGCAGTCCTCAATAGATGTTTGTTGACTGAATAAATGGGACTTCCTAATACTGAAGAGGGGCTGGATCACCTTGGCACTGCTCTAGTGGACGCCTGGCTGAGGCTGAGGCATGCTTGGCAAGGTTAGGAAAATGGAGGCATGGGGCAGGCATAGGTCTTCAGGATAGGAGCAGGAGCAGCTTCCAGAAGGGGCCGGGAGTGGCCCCAGAGGAGCCCATCAAGCCAGCAGGACTGGAGCCACCAACTGCAGGGCAGGCACCTGCCAGCTCAGGTTGGCGAGGTAGGCAGAGGATGCAGTGGGACCAGTGCCACCCACTGAACCTCACCTGGGCCAACAAGATGAGCAGGTGTCAGCCTGGCCAGAGTCCTGCCCCTGGGGAAGGGTTGATGCAGGGCAGACTGTGTCAGGGGCCTCTGGGAGGCTGGCAGGAGGGATAAAAGGCAGTGCTGGCCAATACCTATGTCGAGGGCCATTGCCCACCCCGTCCCTGGCACTGAGAAAAGGTATCCTGTTGAAGCAAGCTGTTCCCTGGAGCCCAAGTATCATGCCACTTGGGCACGGCCACAGCAACTGGGCTCACAGAGGAGAGGAACCCAGGAAGGAGGATGGAACCAGAGGGTGAGCCAGCCAGCTTTGCTTTCTCCCTTGCCTGGGGAGCTGGTGCCATCTGGTGGTCATGTCAGGAGGCCAGTGTCCAGACTGGGAAGTGCAGGGGCAGGGCCACCATGCCCAGAAGGAATATATCTTTACTTACTTTAGGGGTCCTATCAGCACCAAATATTCACTTTTCACCATCACCTTGCATTACTCTGTGGCTGCCACCTCCCTCTCATCCCACCCATCTTTGTCCAGACAGTAGCTCCTTCCCTTTGGTTTCCTCATATGTAAATCAAAAAGCAGATTATTAGATGGCCTCTGAGGTCTCTTCAAGCTCCAATGTTCTATGATTCTAAATCCTAGTACTCTTTTCTCTCAAGGGTGAACTCCCCTCTACCTTCTCATCAGCTCCCTTGGCGATACACCCGGACCTCCAACATATTGCAGCCCTTCATCCATTCCACAAATGTTTGCTGAGCCTCTGCCATGTGTCAGACTCCATGCTAGGTGCTGGGGACATAGTGATAAACAAGACAGACAGATGTTCCTCTCCATGGAGCCCAAATTCCAGCAGGCGAAGTGCACACATAAACGACGAGTTTCACTCTTGTGTAATGTGTGCTGGCATGGGGGTAGCACACACTGCTGCTTAAGTCCAGGGGGGCCTGGACCCTTCATGGAGGCAGGAGGATATCTGAATTGAGACCTGAGGAACATGTGGGACTTGGCTGAGGAAAAGTGGGGATGAGGAGAAGGAGAGTATTCCCAGCCCCTGGAAAAGCCTGTGCAAAGGCTCATGGAAATACCTGGAACACAGCATTAGGTGGAAAGTGGGTTCCTAAAAGTGAAGCAGAGGTGGAGTCAGGGACCCAGGACTCAGAGCACCTGGAAGCCCTGAGCAGGAGAATGGGCTTTATTTAGAGGCTGTGGGAACTACTGAAAGATTTTTTTTTTCCTTTTTGTCTTTTTTCGTGACCGGCAACGGAATCACAACCCTCGGTGTTGCGCCCGCACCTCGCTCAGCCAGTGAGCGGCCGGTCTGTATGTGGG
>NW_007726834.1:395240-407916 GCF_000696425.1 Galeopterus variegatus
CACCTCGCTCAGCCAGTGAGCGGCCGGTCTGTATGTGGGATCCGAACCCTCGGCGGGAGCGCCACCATGCTCTCAAGCGGCGCACTGTAGCAGTGTGCCACCGGGCCGGCCCCGAACTACTGAGAGATTTTAAGCAGGGGAGAGATAGGATCAGATTTTCATTCTGGAAGGATCCTTCTGCCTGTTGTGTGAGGATGAACCAGAGGTGACAAGATAGGGGGCTGGGGACCAGAGAGGAGGCTACTGCAGAAGCCCCAGCAAGAGGGAAATTGTTTGGATTAAGGAAGAGGTAGTGAGGGTGGAGAAAGGTGAGTAGATCTGAGAGCTAATAAGGAGGTCAGAGAGACAGGGAATGAATTGCATGTGAGTGGCAGGGAGAGGGGAACGCAGGGCAATACCCAAGCTTCTGATCTGGACAACTGAGTGGAAAGTTGGGGCCATTCTTTGAAAGAGAGGGAACACCAGAAGGAAAGGATGCTTGATGGAGGGAGAGGATGCATCCTGTTTTGTTTTTTTTTTAATGTGTTTTGTGTTTTTTAACATATATGCAGAAAAGTGCACAAGTCATAGTCAATTTGCACAAATCTAACACAGCCATGTAGCCAAGCCCCCAGGTTGAGCACAAGGTTGAGAAACAACGTTACCAGCATTCAGAAGTCCCCCACCCTCCTTTCCAGTTACTAACCCCTGAGGGTAAACAAACACTCTCTCAACTCCTAGCACCTTAGATCAGCTTTGCATATTCTTGACTTTTATATAAATGGAAGTATAAAGTAAATAGTCTTTTGTGACTGGCTTCTTTTGCTCAACATTATGTTGTGAGACTGATCCACAATGCTGGACATTTTTGTAGGTCATTCATTTTCATCACTGTATGTGGATATTCTATCATATGATTATATCACCATTTACTGATCTGTTCTACTGTTGATGGGCATCTGGGTCATTTCCAGTTTGGGGTTTTTGTGAATAGTGCTGCTGCGAGCATTCTTGTACTTGACTTTGGTGCGTGTGGTACCTAAGGGTGGAATTGTGTGCCACAGGGTGTGCATATATGTGTCTTTAGAAGACACTGCCAAATAGTTCTCCAAAGTGGTTATGCCATTAGTTCAATTGTGATCATGTTGCAGTTGAGTGTCCTTGAGACATCTAGGAAGAGCTATCCTAGCAATAGCTACAGGGGACATGGATCTGAAAAATCAGAAAAGAAGCTGGGATTAGAGATGTAAATTACGAGTCTTGGTGTCCTGTGGCAAGTGGAGCTACCGGCATGGGTGAGATGGTTCAGGGAGGAAGGGAAAGAACACAGGGCCAAGGAGGGTCCCAGGCAGTGCCTGTGAGAGAGTGGTCAGAGAGGCGGGAGGCAAGGCAGAGGGGAGCCACCCTGAGTTGGGTGGGGGGAGGGCTGGGGAGTGTTTCAGGGAGGAGGGAGAGGTCAGCAAGGTCCAGTCATGCTGGGGCAGGATGAAGACTGAGTGGTACCCACGGGATGACACCTCAAGGAGGCAGTTGGTGATATCAGAAGGAGCGGGTTTGGAGGAGGGGAGCTGGAAGGCTGTCTCCAGCCGGCTGAGGGGCAGTGGGATGGGAAGAAATGGAGAGAACAAGTGCAGGCAACTCTCTCTCAAAGGCTGTGAAAGGGAGGAGGGGTGGAGAGGGTGGTGGCTGGAGGGCATTTGGCATATTGGGAGGGGTGCGTGTGAATGTGTTTTAAATGGGAGCTAGCCTGCTTAGATGTCAACTACAGCAGCCAGCAGAGGGGGTTAATCCAGAGTGCCCTCCCTAAGTAGGTG
The DNA here is from genome assembly GCF_000696425.1 of Galeopterus variegatus. Lineage (NCBI taxonomy): Eukaryota > Metazoa > Chordata > Mammalia > Dermoptera > Cynocephalidae > Galeopterus > Galeopterus variegatus. The sequence continues at coordinate 397,034 of NW_007726834.1, forward strand.
TGAGGGATAGGATCTGGAACCCCACCAAAGGGGTTAGCTTTACAGAAGATTATTATCTCTTCCGTTGAGTCAAGAGAAAAGACGAGCCAATAAGAGCTGGTTTTCACTGAGCGCCCACTATGTGCTGGGCACTGTTTGAAGTGCTCTACATATATGAGTTCATTCACTGCTCCCAACCACTCTATAAGATGTGCAGTCTTATTTCTGCCTTTTAGCAGAGGGGGAAACTGAGGCACAGAGAGGCTGTGTACATGCTGGATTCAAGATTTGAGCCCAGGCAGTCTGACTCTTAACCCCTGGTGGGCAGATCTGTTTGCAGGTCAGATGGTCAGAAGGTAGTTTGGTAGAGCTGAGTACTGGTCACATGGGTGCTTGTTCCACTATTTTCTGTACTTTTCTGTATGTTTGAAACATCTTCTCCAGCCGCCAAAAAAAAAAAAAAAAAAAAAAAAAAAAAAAAACGAAAAAGAAGCATCTCAGAGTTAAAAGACTTGTTCAAGATATTTGGGAGTTCCTGTATGGGTTTGAATGCAAAGTCAGGGTGAAGTTAATAACTGATGAGAGGGGAGGTGGTGGGACCAGAGGTTTAGGGAAGGTAGAGAAAGGTGAGCAGGTTCAACATGTGCTGCTGCCATCAGGACCAGGGAGAGGACTGATCAGGAGACACAGGAGAATTTCTAGGGTGCCAGAGCCCACTCTGTGGTGGGAGACCATGAGGTTGCAGGGACCCCAGGAGGCACAGCGGGGGCAATCCTAGGGGGTAGGCTGCTCTCCAGCTGTGCTCAGTGGCCTGTGGTGGGCAGACAGTGGGGCTGACCAGGGTGGAGGTTTGCTTGGCAGGCAAGGGAGCAGCAGACATTAGCAAGGGTTGTTTAAGCGGTTTCTGGGGGAGTTTAAATTGAACAAGGAAGAAAGCAAAGAGTGACATGGTTAGTGGAGAAATGGAGGAGAGTGCCAAGCTGGAAGTCCTGAGAAGGCCAGAGGGAGGTGGCAAGGGGATGGCAGAAGGAACGTTTTTTGGGTCAGAGAGTGGGAGGTTCAATTTCAGGTTTTACAGTGGGAACAGTTCCAGGTGGTAGCCAGGTGCAGCATGTGACCAGAGGTGAATTTACTATAAATCTCACAAAACTTTGGCTTCAGGGCTTACAGTAGGCTGCATGATGGCCTCTAAAGACCTCAGGGTTTTTTGTTTATTTGTTTTGGTAGCTAGCCGGTACTGGGGATGTGAACTTGTGGCCCTGGTGTTATAAGGATGCACACTAACCAACTGAGCTAACTGGCCAGCACTGCATCAGCATCAGGCTTTAATTCCTGGAACCTGTAAATTTTAATTTGGGAAAAAAAAGTCTTTGCATATGGAATTCAATCAAGGATTTTAAGATGGAGAGATTATCTTTAGTGATCCAGTTGGGCCCATGTGCCAACGTAAATGTTCTTATAAGAGAGAGGCAGAGGGAGATTCAACACGCGCAAGAGAAGAGAAGGCTATGTGACCATGGAACAGAGAGAGATTGAAGATTCTGGCCTTGAAGATTGGAGTAATGTGGCCACAAACCGAGGAGTGTTGGCAGCCACCAAAAGGTGTAAGGTGGAAGTGGGTGGAGATATTCTCCCTGAGAGCCTCTGCAAGGACTGCAGTCCTGCCAACACCTTGATTTCAGCCCAGCAAAACTGGTTTTAGACTTCTGACCTTCAGAAGGGTGAAAGAACAAACTTCTGTTGTCTTAAGTTACCAAGCTTGTGGTAATTTGTTATGGAAGCCACAGGAAATGAATAGAAAGTCCCTCACCTGCACATGCCCTTTGAAGGTTGGAAAGGGCCCTAGCGATGTATCAGTTTGGTCATATATTTGCGTAATATTGTCAGATTAAATCCAGGACCTACAAATCTGGATCTGCCCCAAGTGTGGCCATGGAGGCTGGAAGTGAAGATCCTTGGAGAGGAGGTAGATGAAGGTTTTATGGTCACCCCAGGATGCTAGTGTGGTGGGAGGAGAGCTGCGAGTCAGCTGACAGGGTCTTCAGTCATGAAGGGCAGTTAGCATGACACTGGTAGAGACTGGTAAGAGACAAACGATGGCAGAAGTCAATGGATTTGGGTGCTAGTGCGATAAGACAAGATAAGGAAATAAAAGATATACAGATCAGGAAGGAAAAAATACACTGCCTTTGCTCACAGACAACGTGATATCTATATAGAAAATCCCAAAGAATCAACAAAAACTTCCTGGAACTAATAAGCAATTATAGCAAGTTTGCAGGATACAAGGTTAATATGCAAAATTCAATTGCTTTCTTATATGCCAGCAATGAGCAATTGGAATTTGAAATTTAAAACACAGTACCATTTACATTAGCACCTACATATATTTATGCATAAATCTAACAACATATATACAAGATCTATATGAGTAAAACTACAAAACTCTGATGAAATAAATTTAAAAATCTAAATAAAGAGATAGTCCAAATTCATGGACAGGAAGACAATATTGTTAAGATGTCAGTTTCTCCCAACTTGATCTAACCACTCAATGCAATCCCAACCAAAATCCCAAAAAGTTATTTTGTAGATATTGACAAACAGATTCTAAAGTTTATTGGTAAAGGCAAAAGACCCCAAATAGCCAACACAATACTGAAGAAGAAAAAGAGCAAAGTCTGAGGACTGGCACTGCCCAACTTCAAGATTTACTACACGGCTACAGTAATCAAGACAGTATGGTATTGGAGAAAGAATAGACAAATAGATCAATGGAATAGAACAGAGAGCCCAGAATTAGACACACACAAAAACAGTCAGGAACAAAGACAATTTAGGGCCAGCCCGGTGGCGCACTGGATAGTGCGAACAGAGAGCCCAGAATTAGACACACACAAAAACAGTCAGGAACAAAGACAATTTAGGGCCGGCCCAGTGGCGCACTGGATAGTGCGCCGCTTGCGAAGCGCAGTGGCGCTCCCGCCCGAGGGTTCGGATCCCACATACAGACCGGTTCCCGCTCACTGGCTGAGCGAGGCGTGGGAACAACACCGAGGGTTGCAATCCCGTTGCCGGTCCCCGGTCCGGTGCGGGGGCAACACTGAGGGTTGCGATCCGTTGCCGGACACGGAAAAAGACAAAAAAAAAAAAACAAAAAAAAAACCCCTGAGCTGCACGAAAAGCCTTCCCAAGGGAATCAGCAGCAAAGCAACAATTTAGCTCAACCACACAGCTCAAGTGCTGGTCCCCACAGGAAGTTCTCCCATTTTAGAAGTAAGCAAAGGACAAAAAATTAGTTCCAGCCCAGGCGCACCACCAGCACCTTAGTGCCTGCCAGGGGACATGAGGAATTGAGCTGGGGACTGGACCCCCCTCCCACAACCAGGCACAGTGTGCCAGTGCCTTGGGGCCCACCCGGGGACCCAAGGTATGGAGAAGGGGACTGGACTATCCTCCCACAAACAGGCACCATACCAGAAACTTGGGGCCCATCTGGGGACCTGAGGTATGGAGCCAGGGACCGGACTCCTCTCCCACAACCAGGCACACTGTGCCAGTGCCTCAGAGCCCACCTGGGGACCTGAGTCACAGAGAATGGGACCAGACCCCCCTCCCACAACCAAGCACACTGTGCCAGTGCTTCAGGGCCTGCCCAGGGACCCAAGGCATGGAGAAGGGGATCAGACCGCCTGCCTACAACCAGGAACACTGCCAGCACCTCATGGGTCACCCAGGGACCCGAGGCATAGAGCCAGAGACCGGACCCCCCTCCCACAACCAGGCATTCTGAGCCAGCACCTCGGGGCCTGCCCAGGGACCTGAGGTATGGAGCCAAAAAAAAAAAAAAAAAAAAACCCTGAGCTGCACGCAAAGCCTTCCCAAGGGAATCAGCAGCAAAGCAACAATTTAGCTCAACCACACAGCTCAAGTGCTGGTCCCCACAGGAAGTTCTCCCATTTTAGAAGTAAGCAAAGGACAAAAAATTAGTTCCAGCCCAGGCGCACCACCAGCACCTTAGTGCCTGCCAGGGGACATGAGGAATTGAGCTGGGGACTGGACCCCCCTCCCACAACCAGGCACAGTGTGCCAGTGCCTTGGGGCCCACCCGGGGACCCAAGGTATGGAGAAGGGGACTGGACTATCCTCCCACAAACAGGCACCATACCAGAAACTTGGGGCCCATCGGGGGACCTGAGGTTGGGAGCCGGGGACCGGACTCCTCTCCCACAACCAGGCACACTGTGCCAGTGCCTCAGAGCCCACCTGGGGACCTGAGTCACAGAGAATGGGACCAGACCCCCCTCCCACAACCAAGCACACTGTGCCAGTGCTTCAGGGCCTGCCCAGGGACCCAAGGCATGGAGAAGGGGATCAGACTGCCTGCCTACAACCAGGAACACTGCCAGCACCTCATGGGTCACCCAGGGACCCGAGGCATAGAGCCAGAGACCGGACCCCCCTCCCACAACCAGGCATTCTGAGCCAGCACCTCGGGGCCTGCCCAGGGACCTGAGGTATGGAGCCAGGGACCCGACACTCCCCACAACCAGGCACACCACCAGCAGAAAGGAGCATGCCAGAAAGATCATCTCCATGTGGGTAGCCCACCACAGTCACCACAATAACCATGGCTGCTGCAAAAGTGGCTAGATGCCACAACCACCACGCAGATGGTTTACCAGCCACTGGAGTGCATTGACACAAGGAGAGTCACCAGCAGAGATAAAGAAAAGAAGAGGACTTCCCTCTCCATAAAGCCCATTTCAAAGTGACAGAAGAAGAATCAGCTCTATGATAATATTGGGGGACCTGTTCACACCTCTCAGCACTGGAAAGATCATCTAGGCAACAAATCAACAGAGTAACCATTATTATTTCAGAGGAAGAGAAGAAATCTAGGGTAATTAGAGGGGGAGGGGGAGAGAGAAGGGGATGGGGTGAGATTGGACAAGGGGCATAAAGAATAATTATGATTTGTAACAAGATATATGCTAGTAATATTGATTTGATCAACATATCTCAACATTGAACCCCCAAAATAATCAATTTTGATTCAATAAAAAATTTTTAAAAAGAATAAGAGAATAAGTAGAAAAATCTAGAATATGTAGAAAAGTTTTGGTAATCAATAAGGAAAAAGATAGCAACCCAATTAAAATAAAGGTCAAAAGATACAGGTGTTTAATTTTCAGGAGAGGAAGCCCATGTGTGCAAATGAAGAGATGCATAAATTCACTAGTAATCCGAGAAATGCACATTAAAACATCCAAGAGGTAGTCTTTTTCAGCTATAAGATTGGTAAGAGTTCACAAACTGATTAATACCATGTTGGCTGGAATGAGCATCTGTTTTTGAACTCACTAATACATGTATATACTATGATCCAGCCATTTTGCTCCTGGTGGAAACCTCACACAGATAAGGAACATGTATGAAAATATTCATCATATGTTACTCATGGTAACAGGGAGAATGTCCACTTGAGTGCAATGGACAGGTAAAATGTGGTAAACACACTCCATGGAATACTACACAGCAGTAACAAAATATAAAACAGCAACATAGATGGATTTTAGAAATATAGTTCTGAAGGGAATATAAAAAATGGAATAAAATATGTATCAAGTAGCATTTACATTAATTAAAAATACATGTACATATTTTGTAAGAACACATACAAACAAAAATACACATCAATTCAATTATTCCGCAAGTATTCATTGAGTGTCTATCACATGCCAGCCAATGTTTTAGGCTCTTGACATTTAGCAATGAACAAAACAGACAAAGATCCCTGACCTCATGGAGCTTGTAGGTAGTTCAGACAAAAAACAATATCAATTATATTGTTAATTATACATTATATTAGAAAGTATTAAGTGCTCTAGAACAACAGAAAAGAGTCCAGCAGAATGATGAGGATTAGGGATGGAAGGGTGGTCAGGGGAGGCTTTGTTGAGAAGGTGACTTGTAAGCAAAGACCTAAAGGGGGTGAGGGCGTGAGCCATGAGGACATCTGAGGGAGAGTGTTTCAGGCAAAGGGGAGAGTTTTTGCAAAAGCTGTGAGGAAGGAGTGTGCCTGATGGGTTTGGAGAACAGCAAGGAGGCCAGCATTGCTGGAGAGAGAGTAGAGAGAGCAATGGAGAGCCCCAGGAGATGAGATCAGAGAGGTGATGTGGCAGGGGTGGGGGAATCACGGAGGGCCTCACAGCTTAATGTAAGGACTTCGAATTTTACTCTAAGTGAGATGAGGAGTCATTGCAGGATTTTGAGCAGAAGAGTGACATGGTCTGAAATGTTTTTTGTTAGAATGTGTCTCAGAGTGGATCTCTTTGAGTTTATCCTACTTGCAGTTCATTGAGCTTCTTGGATGTGTAGATCCCTGTCTTTTATCAAATTTCAGAAGTTTTGGGCCATTATTTCTTCAAATATTCTTTCTCTCCCCACCTCTTTTCCTTCTGGAACTCCCATAAAGTATATGTTAATGTGCTTGAGGGTGTCTCACTGGTCTCTTAGGCTCCCTTTATTTCTAAATTCTTTTTTCTTACTATGCTTCAGGCTGGATCATTTTAATAGATTTATCTTCAAGTTTGTTGATTCTTTCTTTTGCCTAATCAAATTTGCTATTGAACCACTCTTGTGAATTTTTCATTTCAGCTATTGTACTTTTCAGTTCCAGAATTTCTGTTTGGTTTCTTTTTATAATTTCTGTCTCTTTATTATATTCTTTACTTGTTCAGACATCATTTTTCTGGTTTCCTTTGGCTCTTTGAGTATTTAAAACAGTTGACTTAAAGTCTTTGTCTAGTAAGTCCGTCGTCTGTGCTTCCTTGGAGATGGTTTCTGTTGATTTCTTTTTCTTTTCTTTCTTTCTTTCTTTCTTTTTTTTTTGTTTCTGTGAATGGGCTATACTTTCTTGTTTCTTTGCATGCTTTATAATTTTTATCAAGAACTAGGCTTTTTTTTTTTTTATAAAAGATGACCAGTAAGGGGATCTCAACCCTTGGCTTGGTGTTGTCAGCACCACGCTCAGCCAGTGAGCCAACCAACCATCCCTATATAGGATCCAAATCCGTGGCCTTGGTGTTATCAGCACCGCACTCTCCCGAGTGAGCCACGGGCTGGCCCAAGAACTAGACATTTTAAATATTATAATATGATAACTCTGGAAATCAGGTTCTCCACCCTCCCCAGGATTTTCTGGTTTTGCTTGCTGAGGGCTGCAGTCATCTATGTGTTGAATGACTTTTCCAAACTATTTTTGTTAGGTATTGTATTCCTTGTCATGTGTGATCTCTTCTATATTATCTCAGTGGTCAGCCAGTGACCTGACCTTAAATTCCTCTATATTTAGCAGCCTCTTTCTTCATTCCACACTCCTTTCATTGCCAAAAATTTTTATTCAATTCCAGAGTTCCAAAAAGTTGATTCTGTCTGTTACCAGCTTAATGGCTGCTTCAGGGTAGGGACCAATTCTTAGAGTCCCCCATGCCACAATTCTCCATGACATCATTTCTGACCTATTTTTAAAGTTCACTCTGTCCAATATATATTATTAAGTGAAAAAATCAAGGTGTAGAAAGATGTATATGTTATACTACGAGTTATCAAAAAGGCGGGTGTGTGTGTATTTGCTTATAAACAGTGAAAGGATAAATCACAAAATAAAAAAGCATGGTTACCTACTACATAACTATTTCTGATGAGTATAGATGTGAAAGTTACTCAGCAAAATATTAGCAAATAGAATTAAGCATTTTATAAAAATAATTATGTACCATGGTCAGGCAGGACTTATTCCAGGTATGTAAGAATGATTCAATATTTGAAAATCGATCAATGAAACCCACCATATTAGCAGACTAAAGAAAAAAAATCACGATTATATCAATTGATTCAGAAAAAGCATTTGACAAAATTTTACACCCATTCATGATGAAAATTCTCAGAAAACTCAGAGTAAAGGGGAATTTCCTCAACTTTATAAAGAACATCTACAGAAAATCTATAGCTAGCATCATACTTAATGGTAAAAGACTGAATGAATGCCTTATGCGTCCAGTGTGAGACAGGCAAGTACCCCTAAATCAATTAAAAGTTTCTCATTTCCCCCAAAGTCACCAATCCTCAGCCAAAAATAATGGGTGCTGAATTAGCTTGCACAGGACAGCTCTCCAGGTAACCTTAGACAGACCCAGTTCTCCCCCATTTCTTGCTTGTAATTCTCAAGAATCATTGTAGACTGTGCTGGGATAGCAAGACCTGGAGATAAGGAGGAACTAACTGGCCAGAACAGCCTGGGCTCTGTTCCTGTCCCTCCTAGAAACATGATATTCCTCAATGCTTTGGCTTAGTGAGTCACATAACCCTCAGGGTCAAAACTCAGGGTGCTGGGCTGCTTTCTTAGGTTCCTCTGCTGTGGTGCAAGTGGGGCATGCACAGATGAGAATCTAACCACCATAGGCAGCTTCCCTGAGCCTCAGAGGACAAGTTCCTCATGAATCCCAGGCTTCTATTGTCCCTCGCTGCCTATGTGTAAATAATAACCCTGCTACAGTAACTTGTATGTGTGAGTGTCCTGCATCACCGGACTTGGGCAAGCAGTAAAAGTGCAACCCAAGGTACATTGAGGTGAAGTGGTAACCACTATGGGTGAACCTGATTCACAGCTTGGGCATACCACACAAGTGAGTACACGTCATATTGCACTCTTGATTGCTCTGTGACACTGAGTAAAGTTACTTGTCCTGATTCAGAGGATGCAACTAAAATATTCTGTGGGACACAAAAGAGGAAATTTTGGTAACAGATGTGTTGGCCCCTGCCAGTATGGAGCCAACTGTGTCAGATCGTGCTTTCTACAGTATATCAGGCAATGCCTCCAATCACAGCAACAACAACAAAATGTTCCCCCTTGCTCTTAGATACTTTGATTTGAAAAATGGAGTCATCTTAGTGTCTATGAAGATTTTAACAAACCCACAGAAAATATAAAATAAAAGATTGTTGATATCTTATCCAAATGCAAACTAGACCTGGCTCATCTTATCTTGTAATAATCAGGAGACAGGGCAAAGGTAAATTTTAGTAATTCTATTCAGTCTATAAACTTCTTACCAAAAAATAGAAACAATCTCACTTGCTAAATGTCCTGCACACCTGTATACAATAAAAGGGGGATAATTTACTGACCTGTGATATTTGAGGCTTTCATAATGGAAGTTTTGGGTCACTTTTTAGTTTTCTCAAAATATGCAGAAGGACTTAATGAGATTTTTATTTATTTATTTATTTTTTGCTTTATATAAATGGAAGGAGACAGCTTTAGACGTGCCTACGAGATGGCGATCATCGTTGCCGTCCAAGGCAGAGATATCAAAATGACGATCTGCTGTTAAATCATATCCTTAAAGAGTAAGATACAAAGAATGTCCTTTTCTAATTTGGAAATACATTAAGGATGAGAATGGAGAAAGGGATTATAGTAAAACAGCAACTTACATGCTATCTCCCCAAAGCTGTTGGATGATTTATGGGGAGGCCATAAGGACTGCATCTCAGTTGCTCAATGTCATGGAGAGGATACAACAAAAACTCAGAATAAATGACTCGCAGTTTGGAAATAAGACTGCCTCAGAACACAGATAAAAATGTCACCAGAAAGGCTGGCTGGTTAGCTCACTCAGTCAGAGGGTGGTGCTGATAACACCAAGATCAAGGGTTCGGATCCCCATACCATTCCACAGCCAAAAAACCAACCCCCCCCCCCCAAAACAAAAAACAAACAAACAAACAAACAAAAAAATACTAGGCAAGTTAAATAGAATTTTCTTAATTTCTTTACTAAAACTGTAAGTTATTTGAAATCTAACTTTGACTTCACAAGTTTGAATTATTTCTGTTTTAAAAGCACTTTCCGGCTGGCCGGTTAGCTCACTTGGTATGGTGCTGGTAACACCAACGTCAGGGGTTCGGATCCCCATATTGGTCAACTGCCAAAATAATTTTAAAATAAAAGCATTTTCCCTGAGAAAGAAGAGCTAAACTTCTGAGGACATCCAATGTGCTTCCAAGTATTAAAAAATAATGAACATTTTAGACACGGGCAGTCTATAGGATGGATTCATAGGTGCAAAGGACTTGATTGATAAACAGCTAATTCACCAAAACAAGTGTGTAGAGACAAAAAGTAGATGGACGTTTTGGAAGAGTTTTTAACTAATTTCTACAGGCCTAAAAATCTGCTATTGCTACTATGTAAAGTCCTAAGTACTGCATGCTCATGCTTTTGTTGAGAGGATATTTAGTTGCATGTCATTACATCGGACTGACAAAAGGAATCAGTTTAAGATGGGTTTGATAAAAGCAGAGCTGCAGGTCAAAGTGGATTTTACATCTCACCGTCTGCAGCTTTACCAGTACTTAAAAGAGAAAAAGGATGTCCTCAAGGCTGCAGGCAGTTCAGAGAAGGGTTATTGGAACAGAAGATAGCGTCAAATTATCCTACTGCTGCATGAGGCAGAAAGAAACATGTCATCACTGTTTTTTTAAAAATTAAATATAGTGAATATTTGTTTAATTTGTCCTTTATGTTTATGTTCTCCTTTTAAAAAAATCTTTCATTTTTGAAGATATTGTGTATTAAGAAGATATTAAGATATTGTGTATCTTAAGAATACACAATAGTATAGTAGGCTACAGAATTTAAATATCCAATAAAGAATTTTAAAAAGGGCCGAGCCTGTGGCGCACTCGGGAGAGTGCGGCGCTGAGAGTGCAGCAGCGCTCCCGCTGCGGGTTCGGATCCTATATAGGGATGACCGGTGCTCTCACAGTGCTCACTGGCTGAGTGCGGTGCGGCCAGCCTCCAAAAAGAAAAGGACAAAAAAAAAAAAAAAAAA
>NW_007726834.1:408608-422296 GCF_000696425.1 Galeopterus variegatus
CAAAAAAAAAAGGACAAAAAAAAAAAAAAAAGAATTTTAAAAAGAGTTCAAATAAACTACTACATCAGAGGACAGAAAGAGACATTATAAAAATAGTGTTATTTTTTTTCACACATATTATTTGGGTAATTGGTCCCACTATTAATTAGTACTGATTGCCTCTTTTAACTAGTCCTGTTGTTTTGTTTAAATAACAGCATTTATGGACCAGAAAGTAAATAATAGAGAATAATACATACTTTCAAGTTAACACCTATTTTCATATTTTTATATTAAAGTAATAAAATGTGAATATGTTATATATGATACTATGTTTTATATTTTTTGTCTGGTATGGCTATGTCCCAGACTGGCTCTCTAAAAAGTTGGCCACCCGATGGTCAGGGGACTTGCTGCCTTCTGCAAGCCAGAGCTAGGGTAGTGCTCACTTTGCAGAGCTCAAATGATGTCACCAGGTGCACGCTGTCTCTGTCTGCTGTCCTTGGTTCACCCCACCTGGCCTGTGCTTACAATGTTCTCACCAGAAATCCTAGAGATCAACACACTTCCCCAGACACAGTCCTGGGATTGAGTCTCACTGGGTGCCTTTGGGTCACATGCCTGTCTCCGAACCACTTGGTGTCTCCAAAAGGAGTGGCTGAGCCTGTGTCATATGATTGTCCCCAGTGTGGGAGAGTGGAGAAGTGGTTCCCTAAAGGGAAACCAAGGGGCCCTTCCCAAAAGAGGGACTAGATGCTATGCAGGCGAAAGCAGCAGCTGCTGCCCATTACCCTTTTGGCTGGGAGCCAAAGTGCTTTCCGCTGAATTGTTTTTAGCTAAATCCCTGCAGCCAAACAAACATGCATCTATTTTATCACTTACCATATTATATTGAAATGATCTATTGATGTGTCTGCCTTACCCACTGGACAGCGAGCTCTAAACGACAGGGACCACGGCTGCCTTCTGCTCTGTCCTCAGCACCTTGCACTCAACCAGGTGCATAATAGATGCTCAGTAATGTCCCTGGGATCCTGTTCTTGCCTGTTTTCAGCTCTCAGTTCACACTTTCCTTGCATGATCTTTCCACTTCTGTAGCCTTCAAATCCATAGCTCCGGTACAACCTTTCCCGAGAGCTGTGTGTCCCACTGTCTTCCAGACACTTGGATGTCCCACAGGTGCTCAAACTCCATGTGTGGGGAATTGAACTCGCTGTCTTCATCCCTAAACGTTCTCCTCCTGCACTGCTCCCCTTCTCAGCCCCGACACTATTGTTCATTCAACTGACTACACTCTCGTGGGCCATGATCAGCTCATCCCCAGGTGTTACCGATCCTGCCTCCCAAAAACCTCTCACATCCCCCCACCCCTGCCTCCCCATCCCACTGCCCTGCCATGCCCCTGGCCTCAGCACCTCTCCTCTGGTGAAGCATGAATCCTATGCCAGGCCTCCTGCAGTGTGTCCTCTGCTCTGCAGCAGCGACACTTCTCAAATGCAAGGCTGACATTGGCAGGTCCCAGCTCAAAGCTCCTCAGTGCTTCCCAGCAGCACGTCAGGCCCAAACCAGCAGCACGTCAGCCTGCAGGCTCTGCCCGCCAGGATGAGAGCCCCACCTCTGGGCTCCTGCGGCTCTCTGTACTTTTCCCTTCCTTCTAGCACCTGTATTCACTCATTCATCCTTCCAGGGGTGCATTTGATTGTGTGCCCACTATCGTACTTGACAGCAATGTGACCTACTGTGGTAAAGCCTTTGTGGTTAGAAAGGTGGTCTCCAGTTACCAATCTCTACACCTAGACTGTAAGTGCCAAGAGGACAGAGATGACGTCCCTTATCTCTGTCACTCCAGCCAGAGTTTATCACAGGGTTGGCACCCGTAGGTGTTCCTCAATTGTTAAATAAAGGAATTAGTGGACCAACTGTAGTGAAGTTGACCAACTTTGTAAAGGGCCAGATAGAAGATGTTTCAGACTTTGCAGGCATATGGTCTCTGTCACAACAAGAAAGCAGCTATAGACAATACATACATAAAATTTTATTTGCAAAAGCAGATGGCAGGCTAGTTTAGCTCATGGGTTGTAGTAGTTTGTCAGCCCCTGAGCTCTAGGAATGAACGTCCTGCAGCACATGGGGACAACTTCCACCCCCCCACTTTTATCCCCAGGGACACGGGCTCCTGACTTCTGTGCTGACCAGCCTCCCTTCTCAGCCCAGCCCCCACTCTGCAATCTCGCCCTCCCTGCCCCCGCCCCCTTCCTAGGACACTGTCCATGTCTTGCCACCCCTTTTAGGCTCACAGCTCCTTGTGGGTCAGAATTCAGCCTCTTCCTTTCCCTGGAGCCCCTCTAGCCCAGACTGGACTCCCCATCTCCCACAATGACCAGCCCCACGGACAAAGCAATGGCCGGAAGATGTTTGCAGAGAATAGTCCTTCCTGAGCTGAACAGAAGCACATTGCCCGCATTACCACCTTCTTTTGTCAGCCTCTGCCTCGTGTGCCTTTGCAGGGTCCCTGAGGCCTTTGCCCATGAGGCTTAGCCCTCCTGCTCCCTGCCCTGGCTGATGCATGTGGTGTCTATCAGCAGCCTTGGTCCCCAGAAGACGGGTACTTGGAGGGGGTTAGTTGCTGTGATGGTTAATTTTATGTGTCAACTTGACTGGGCAATGGGGTCCCTGGATATTTGGCCAAACCTTATTCTGGGTGTCTCTATGAGAGTGCTTCTGGATTAACATTTAAATTACCATTTAGACTAACATTTAAATCAGTCGACTGCGTAAGGTAGATTGCCCTCCCCAATGTGCAAGAAGTAGGCAATGAGTGATCTCACCACCCCTGCAATGCTTCTTTATGGGGACAGAAAGCAAGGGGACACCTGGAAGCCACCATGTGTACTGCAGCTGGCCCTGGAGGCTGAAGAGCAGGACAAAAGGGAAGAGAGGTGGGGGCAGCTGGAAAACCAGGCCTGTGGGGAGGAGGGGAGAGACACTGTGGACGTCACCCAGGCATGGAGAGGTAGCGCCATGGAATGTCAGAACCACAGGTGCCCCCAATCATAGAGATGGGGACACTGGGGCCCAGAGAGGGGCTGCTACCTGACCAAAGTCACACAGCAGTGTCTCCTGTCTCCAGGTCAGGGCATTTCCCTGTACTGGAGCTGCTGAGCTACCTCCGACCTGGCGGGTCCTCGCCACCATCCTGTCCTGTGGGGTGAATGGCAGAGTGAAGCCAGGTTTCCTCACATGAATTGAGAGGCAGGAGTGAGTGACCATCCTGAGATAAACCAACCAGAAATGGGGAAGAGACGGGGAGGTGACAGACAGAATTCCCGCCAGTCGGGGCCTGACCCCTCCCCAGGCTGAGGGTGGGGAGCCCCCTGATGCTCTCTCTGCCTTGAGGAGAGAGGAAAGAGGAGGAAAACGAAGGTCAGACCACAGGAGGGATCTTCCAAGGGGCAGAGGTAAGGGAGGCATCTCTTTCCTTGGAGTTTCTGAAATATAAGAGAAAATTGCCTGAGTGTGCTGGAAAATAACGTGGCCCGGAGGCAAGAGGAGGAACGAGCTGATCCCGGGTCAGCCTTCACCGTTACACTGCAGGGTGCTGCTGGGTGCGGGTGGGTGGTGCTGCGCCCTGTCCACGGCTGCAGTTAGTGTGATGGCCACCAGGTGGCAGGCCTGCCCGTGGATAAGAATTGGCCGCGGGGAACTCACGTAACTGGCTGGTTGATGGACCTGTTTATTCATCCATCATTTATTTAATCACTCATCATTCATTCATGGTTTTTATTCCCCAGGCACTTTTAACTCCTCACATGTGCCAGCAGGCTTTGTGTTAGGTGTGAGGAGGAAACAAAATGCCCGGGACAAGGTGGATTTTCTAGCATCTAGCATGACTCCTCTCTCCTCGCCCGCCCTGCAGCAACGCCCAGGTGTCTGCAGGTCAGGCCTGAGCTGGCAAGGCCTGCTCCTGGGCCGGTTCACACTGCAGCCATGTGGGATGGTGCCCCTTGCCCTCCGTTTCTGCAGCGGAAGCCAACGGGCAATGGGCCCTGAGCGAGGTTTGGATCGCCTCCCACCCTGGTCTCAGGTTGCCACCGTGGGTCTCAGGTATAGCCGCACTGTGGTCCCTGGGGCTGAGGTTTTCTCCATCTCTGTTCTTCCTCCAATCACGCCCAACCTCAAAGTACGAGTCCACCCCTTTGCACCCCTTCCTTCCTCTGCATTGCTCTGGCAGCTTTTCTGGGAAGTATCCATCTAGAGAGCAGAAAGTCAGCCCCTGGAGCAGGCCTGGGTCCCAGGTATCCCAGTGGGGGTTCCAACATTTACCCGCAGAGCACTGATCTCCCATGTGTGGAAGCATCCATGTCTTGGCTGTGGACTGCGTCACCACCTGAGTCATAGCCTTAGGAGGCAGGGACCTCAGCTTGTTCAGTCAAGGCCCCAGGATCTGGCATAGTGCCTGACACATAGTAGGTCTCAACAAATGTGAGTGAATGCAGCTATGCAAGGAGGGAGGCCACAGGGATCCACGGGAAGGTGGTGGTGGGGTGTTAAAGAACACACCTGAGCATGCCCATGTACCCAAACGCCTTCCTGGAATGGGATTGGAGGACCCCCTGGACCCACCTCAATGAGGACCATGGGAATGCCAGGCTGCTCCATAAGGACTCTAAACCCAGCAGGGGTGGGTAGCACCCACTGGGAACTACTCTTTGACCAGGGCCTCCCAGTGGCTTCTTTGGCCAGCAGCCATGGCACCATGGCACCCTGTCTCCAGAAGGGTGCCAGCCACTGCTCTGCCTGGCTTCCCTTCTCCCCTTGCCTCCTGCCCCAGCTTCCCTGGCAGCTGGGAGCCCTCTCCCTCAACCCAGGCCCCATGCTATCTGACTCACAGCGCAGCTCAGCTGGAAAGCATCTGGCCATGCCCACAGCCCTGGCATCTGGCCCATTCGCTCCACATGAGGGGCACCCCTCCCTCAGCCCTTCCACACACAGTTTCTCCATTAGGGTGATGTCTATTAAAATCTCCCCACCTCATCCCCCCAAAAATCCCCTCTAACAAGTGGGGGTGGCATAGCACCCCACCCCTGTGCACTGTGCCAGGTGGAGTGGGAGTCCCGATCTTATCAGCTCATCACATTCCAAGCATTCCCAATGGGTGGAGGGGGCGGTGGAGGGGGGGTGCTGGCCAGAGAGGAGGAATGCTGCTTGACTTTAATATCCTGTGTCTGGGTTTGCTCCCGTTGCTCCCCTGCCCCAGGCTCAGCTCGCCCCACCATGCCTCCCAGGCCCTCACACCTTGGACCCCATGTGTAGCTCTTCACTCTAGGAGGCTGTCTTTCCTGCTCTGTTCTGTTCTTCCTTCCTCTCCATTTTTTCTTCCCTCTCTCAGCCCACTGTCACTGCTTCTGTCCAGCACTACACTGGAGGTCTTAGACAGGACGATAAGGCACAAAAAAATTATGAGAATTGTAAAGGGAGAAATGAAACTGCCAATATTTAGATGACATAATAATACATAGAGAAAATCCCCCCAATATACAAACTATTAGAATAAAAAAGTGAATTAATTTATCAAAGTCACTGGATACAAGATCAGTATTAAAAAAAAATTTTTTTAAATATACTACCAGGCCAGCCCGTGGCTCACTCGGTAGAGTGCGGTGCTGATAACACCAAGGCCCCGGGTTCGGATCCTATATAGGGATGGCCGGTTTGCTCACTGGCTGAGCGTGGTGCTGACAACACCAAGCCAAGGGTTGAGATCCCCTTACCGGTCATCTTTTAGGAAAATAATAAATAAATAAATAAATATACTACCAATGCACAATTAGGGAAAGGAATTAAAAATACAACATCATTTATACACCATTAAAAAATCAAATATCTAAAAATAAATCTAACCAAAAACATGAACAGAAAACTACAAAACATTATGGAAAGCTACTTAAACTAAGGAAGGGATATACCATGTTTATGGACTGGAAGTCTCAATATTGTAAAAATGTCAGTCCTCTCCAAATCAATCTGTAGATTCAATGAAATTCCAGTCAAAATTCTAGCAGAAAGGTGTGTATGTAGAAATGAAATTGATATGTTGATTCTAAAATGTATATGGAGATGGAAAGGACCAAGAACAGACAAGAGACACTGCAAGCAGAGGAAAGCTGAAAACTTCCAGTCCAAATATTAACACAAATGTGGCATTAGTGCAAAGATAGACGCGTGGGACAGAATAGAGAGCCCTGAAACAGATCCATGCAAATATGGTTATCTGAGTTTTGACAAAGATGATACTGCTATACTATACTGGGAAAGAGGGCAGTCTTTTCAATAAATAGTGCTGGGTCAATTGGATATTCATGTGGAGAAAAGGTACCTTGATCCCTACTTCATGCCATACACAAAAATAATATTCTTTTTTTTTTTTTTTTTTTTTTTTTTTTTTTTTTTTTGGTGGCTGACCAGTACAGAAATCCAAACTCATGACCTTGGTATTATAAGGCTGTGCTCTAACGAGCTGAAAAACAAAATTCTAGATGGAATATAGATCTAAATACAAAAGATAAAACAACTAGAAGAAAACACAGCAAATCTTCATGCCTTTGGTGGGCAAAGATTTCTTAAAGAGGACACAAAAAGTACTAACCATAAAGGAAAATCTTGATAAATTATTCTTCATTACAATTAGAACTTCTGTTTATCAAAAGTCACCATTAAACAAGGGAGAAGCCAAGCTACAGAGTTAGAGAAGATGTTAGCACTACAAAGGGCGTGTATCCAGAATGTATAAAGAACTCTTACAGGTTGGTAGGAAAGCAACAGAAAATGGGCAGGTGACTTCAACAGGCACATCAAAGTAAGGCTTTCCAAACGCCCTGTAATCAAATGGAAAGATGTTCAATATTATTAGTTACCAGGGAAATGCAAAAACCACAATGAGCTAAAATGAAAAAGACGGATGCTTCTAAATATTGGCAGGGATGTGAAGCAAAGAGCACTTTTGTACCCAGCTAGTGGGTGTGGAAGTTGGCATAACCACATTAGAAAACTTTATGACATTACGTAAAGTTGAACAAATGCAGACCCTATGACCCAGCAATTCCATATCTGGACATGTGTCCCAGAGAAAAACGTGCACTGTGTCCCAAACGACATGCACAAGAATGTCCACCACAGCTCCGTTGTCAGCAGCCTCAAATTGAAGAACCTCCGCTATCTGTTAGCAGTAGAATGGATCAATAAACCGTGGCGTATTCACAGGATGGTGTCCCTGCAGCAATGCAAAGGAACAAGCCACAAGTACAAAACACAGCACGGATGAATCTCCCAAGCATAATGTTGGGAAAAAATACCAGACACAAAAGAACACATATTCTGTGATGCCATTGATAGAGACACTCATCTATGGTGGTAGAAGTCGTGATGGGGGGATGTAGCACTCGGGAGGAGGTCCCAGGGGAATTGGGGGATGCTGGAAATATTCTATTTCTTGACCTGGTTGCTGAGTATACAAGTGTGTTCATTTGGTGAAAACTCACTGTTTTCTGTGTTCGTGTGTCACATTTCAATAAAACATTCCAAATAAAGTGAAAGAAAACGGTGGCCCAGAGAGACCCATTAACTGGGCAGAGTCACACAGCTCGTAGACGGGAAGTTAGAAGTCCTAGGTTCTTACTCCTGCTCTGTCCCTCAGTCTCTAGGGCCCTGGGTAAGTCGCTTTCTCTTCTGGGGCTCACCTTCCCCACCTGTGTAGAGTGGGAAGAAAACACAAACACGCATTTGCTGTTGTAAAATCTGGCAGCGAGGGCCGGCCCACGGCTCACTCGGGAGAGTGCGGTGCTGATAACACCAAGGCCACGGGTTCGGATCCCATATAGGGATGGCCGGTTGGCTCACTGGGTGAGCGTGGTGCTGACAACACCAAGTCAAGGGTTAAGATCCCCTTACCGGTCATCTTTAAGGGAAAAAAAAGCTGGCAGCAGAATCTC
Organism: Galeopterus variegatus; assembly: GCF_000696425.1. NCBI lineage: Eukaryota > Metazoa > Chordata > Mammalia > Dermoptera > Cynocephalidae > Galeopterus > Galeopterus variegatus. Next base: position 416,576 of record NW_007726834.1, read on the forward strand.
TCTGAGGGCGAGAGCTCTGTCTGGGAAAATACCTTGCTGGGCTCTCTCATGACAGGAAACAGAGAGAGGTGGCTCTAGCTGATAGCCTGGGAGGACCCTGGGTTTCAGGAGCCCACTCAGGAGGGACTTTCCGAGGAGAGATGTGGAGAGAGGGAGACAGAGAGACTGAAAACCAGTGAGATAACGAGGCGGTGGGCAGCCAGAGTGCGAAGAAATCATGGCCGTGAGAGGCGATGTGTGGGAAGTAGACGCCCCATCACCTCCACCCCTCAGGAATGACCCCCACCTCCACTGCCGTGGGTGAAGAGCACTTGGGCGGGAGTGGAAGGGAAGGGGGGCTGCATTCCTCACCTGGGCTGACAAAGCTCAGAGTGAACAGGGCACAGGTGAGAGGCAGGAGTGGGGAATTCAGCAGCAGCAGATCAGAGGGGCCGCAGGAGCCAGGGCAAGGCGCCCAGACCCTTGGGTGGGGGCCGAAGCCACTCCAGAGTGTGTTTTAATGTGAGAGGGGAAGGAGGGACCTGACGCTGGAAGGACTCGAGGTGCCCAGGTGACTGGCTACTGGGTTCCATGGAGAAGCAGCAGAGCACATCAGACGCAGTGTAGGGCCCGTCCACGGCAGCGAACTGTCCCCAAGCCCATTCCTGTACTGCCCAGGGCTGCAGAAGGTCAGCCTGCCTGGCCAGACTCCAACACAGACATGTAGAGAGTGTTGGTGGCCGAAGGCCGTGATGGCTGAAGGAGGCTGAGGAGATTCTCCTCACTGACAGCGGAGGCTGGAAGGAGAATCCCCTGCTCCCCACCCCCCCAAACCTGTCCTCACTTCTCATGGAGCTGTCACCAGCATGACCCCCGTCCATCGGCAGGAAAACCGTGGGGGTTGTGTTTTACTAGCTCTGTCGCACAGATGCAGACTTGGAGCATCTATTGCACAGAGAAGGCTCGGACAGGCTCCAGACATACCCAAGGTGCGCAGCTGGGCGGTCCCAGGGTGGAGGGAGAAGGGGCAGGTGCGCTGGGTGAGGGGGCAGGAACGCTCGGAGCAGGCTTTGCTCCAGGTGGGCATGCGGTGAGAGGCAGCAGGGGTGGACATAGCCCCCAAGAGAGATGGGAACTCCCTTTGATGGGGGCTCCTCATCAAGGCCCATCTCCAACCCTACCTCCTCCAGCAAGCCTTCCCAGATGCCCCCGTCAGAGCATCCCCACCTCATCCCCAGCTCCCAGCTTCCCAGAACACAGACCACGCCTGGCCCCTTGCCCTGACTGGGGCTCTGCTGTACCTGTCCCCATCGAATGCTGACTGACATCCAGGCAGCGGGGGTGGATGGGCTCCTCTGGGTCTCCCCCAAAGTGCCCAACGTGGACTTTGTACAGAGTAGGTTCTCCCCAGCACTTTCTGAGTCAACCAGAGAGGAGTCTGCTCCACCTGGAAGACCTTCCTGAGGGAGAAAGGGTGGCAGAGGGCGGGAGCCAGGGGGCCAGGGGGAGATGGGACGATCTTCCAGAAGTTGGGGGAGAAGAAGGAAGATTTGGGTCTGGGGCGAATGCTCAGATTTCCTATGACAGCCACGTTTCCCACCAAACCCCCTGATTCTAGGGTGGACCTGCCCTTGCTGCCCTGGCACGGAACTCCCAAAAGGTGTGGAAGGAGCAGCCTGCTACCCCCATCCTGGATGGGTGGGAATCGGGAACCTCTCTTGGCCGCCCTGCTCCCACCCTCACCTGCGATCCAGTCCCAACCAGGTAAGCCCGGGTCTGGGGAGCAGAGGCGGTGGCCGAGTGGAGGTCCCATCCTTTCCCAGGGGGCCTGGAGTCTCTGGGCTGACAGCCCCTCCCCACACCTGCCACTGTGGGAATGGGGGCCCCCAGGAGGCAGATAGGGCAGGTTCCCTCATTCTCGTCAAGGGCCTTATGTGGAAAGAGGAGCAGGTGTTTCCCCGGGCGGGAGAGGCTTCGTTGAAATCCAGGTTTAGCTACTTAAATCCCACCAAGGGGGAGGCAGATGCTGTTTCTTCCTATATTTCCATCCCGAGCCTCCCAGGGCATGGGTGGAGGCCTGAAAGGGACAGAGAAGGCTGAGGAGGGACCTCAACACTCCAGGAGAATCAACCACCACTCCTCCTGGCCTACTTCCCCTCCTTGCAGCACACCTCTTTTGGGTGGGTGGCACCTGGAGTCTTGTCCCAGCCTGTCTGTGCAGACAGGAGAGATGAGGAGAGAGGGGGACAGAGAGACAGAGAGAGACAGGAATAGGGGGCGGAAGTCGGGTCACGGAGGCAGAGGAGGGGGGATGGGCTGAAGGCTCCAGAAAGAACTGGGGCAAGGGCCCTGGGAGGGGGGCCAGGATGCCCAAGATGTCCTAGCCCAGAGGGAGGAAGCCGCACACGGCTGGCGCCCTCTACACTGCCCAGAAATGGTACCTTAACTTTCTGGGGGCCCAACTCAACTTCTCCAGACCTACGGGTAGCTCTGGATATGTGTCTAAGGCTGCCATGTGATGAGGCCTTGTGCCCTGGGAGGTGGCTGCCTTTTAAGGCTGATGGCCCAGGGCCGGCCCGTGGCTCACCCGGGAGAGTGCGGTGCTGATAACACCAAGGCCCCGGGTTCGGATCCCATATAGGGATGGCCGGTTCGCTCACTGGCTGAGCGTGGTGCTGACAACACCAAATCAAGGGTTAAGATCCACTTACCGGTCATCTTTAAAAAAAAAAAAAGATAAGGCTGATGGCCCAGGACAGCACCCCCACTCCTGCCAAGCTCCTTGATTATTTTTTCCTGTTGGCTCTGCCTCTGGGGACTGCCTCCCGCCCAGGATGTAAGGCAGGCAGGCAGCAGCTTGTCTGACTCAGCCTGGCCCTGTGGGAGCCCCCATTCTTGGGGGCTGGATAATGCGAGCTAGGGAGACAAGAGCGTCTGCTCCCACCCCCTCCTGGAAGGCCCCCTTCCTGACGGGCTTCACCACCTCCCCTCTAGGAGCAGACTTCGAGCATTTGGGATGCAGCCAGATTCCTGCCAGGCGGGTGGGCTTGGGGGAGGGGACAGCCACAGGCAGCGGGCTACTGTCGTGCACCCCCACCCCCCAGGCAGGGTGAGCCAGGCTCCTGCTTCCTCACTGTGTCCAGAGCCTTCTTGCCTGAGGGAGACAGGAGTAATGGACACAGTGCAGGACCTGACCCCAGGACCTTGGCTGCGGCCCAGCGCTAGAAACACAGTCCGTAAATATTTGCGGAATGAATGATGCCTGCCCCTCCCCACACAGCCATCTCTTTCCTGCAGCCCCAGAAGACTCATGGAGGAGGCAATGGTGTCTGTCCATTCCTCTGCCTCTGAGCTGAGACAGCATCAAGGATCTGGGGGTCCAGACTGCTGGACCCTTGACCAGGTTTGGCCACAGACAAGAGTACCCAGGGATGGCACTTTCTCAGCCATCCCCCTGCCTCTCCCGCATCTCCTCCAGCCCAGAGACCCCAAGCCTTCCCTCTCGGGCACAGAATTACTTGCTGATGGATGTTCTTTCTGAAATCTAGCTTCTGCTCTTCCAGGACACCTTACTTCATTCTGGGGGGGAGGGGGGATGCGGCTGGCAGGTGCAGGGATCCGAACCCTGGACCTTGGTGTTACAACACCACATTCTAACCAACTGAACTGACTGGCCAGCCCAAGGATGTCTCTTGAAAGAAGACTCAGAAGTCTCTGGACACTTCCCATACCAGGCAGCTGAGAACTCGAGGCAACTGCTGCAGGGAGATGTTTCAAGTAGTCTCAGGGTGTTCCCAGACTCCACTCCCAGGGCCTTGAGAGAGGCTGTGGGGCAGGAAATCTGGACGAGGGCAGTCGTGTGTGCTTTTCCAACCTTGTTCCCTTGTCTAGAACTCAGTCTCTAACCTAATTCCATGAGACTCCCCTGGCCCACATCCTTGTTGTGTAATATTGGGCAAGTTATTGGAATCCTCCAAGACTCAGTTTCCTCATCTGTAAAATGGGGATAATAATAAGACCTAGGGTAAGTACCAGATGAGATACACATGCAGAGCACTTAGGATAGAGTGTGTAGTAGGCACTCAGTAATGTTAACCATTATCACTAAGACTTCTAAGACTTAAAGGCCAATTTCTCTTCCCCAAGTTCCCTGCAGGGAGGAGAGTTTAAAGAAAAATGTACCTTGGGACAGGACAAGACCCTCTGCTCCGACCCACCTGGCCCTGATCAAGCCAACCTGCTCCCACCCACGGTTGCCCCTGCCCTTGGTGTTCTCATGGGTGCTCAGATCTGGTGCCTTCCTCCTACCCCCACCAGCCTTGCCAGGCTGGTGCCCATCCCACTTCCAGGAAGAGGGACATAAACACAGCTGGGATGAACAAGTGTCCCCAGCATCCTCTCCGGAAGCAATGGGGCAGTCGGGGCTCCAGTCTGGATCAGGGAGGGTCTGGGAATTCCTAGGGCTTGGGTCAGGGAGCCCAGGGGGGGGGAGAAACTCCCCTTCCTGAAGCTGAGGAGAGAGCAACACCTTCTGGATGAATGCCTGAGGGGGCAGGGTGGTCCCTCCAAAGGCTGTGTTCAGACCCCTAAGATCCTTGCTATCCCTTTCTGCACACCTGGTGGGTGTGAAGTGGCATCTCATTGTGGTTCAATTTGAATTTCCCTGATGACCAATAATGTTGAGCATCTTTTATATGCTTATTGGCCATTTGTGTATCTTCTTTGAAGACATGTCTATTCAGATCCTTTTTCTTTCACCTCCTTGGCACCAAGCCACTAGGCTGTCCTCCCACCTCCGTGTCCCCACCATGGCCTGTCTTCCCTCTAAGTGCAGCTCCAGCCCTTCCCTGCATACACTGCTTACAGCCAAACTTGCCAAATTGTGTTCTGTGAAAGGCGCTTGATGAGAGGTTAAGGGAGGTTCCTCTGAACATGGTACCGTGATTAAAGCATGGTCACAGTTTTGGAAATGCTGCAGTCTAACCCACTCCAGGAGTTTGCCAAGGATGCATATTAGCACATAAAAGTTTCAGAGATGTCCCAGAGCAAACAATCCTTTTCTCAACCCGGTATTTTCCAAACTAATTTGATGACACATTCAAACACACAACCTTGTGTTTTATTTTTTATGGCTTTATCGAGATATAACTCACATATCATACAACTCATTTAAAGTGCACAATTCAGTGGTTTTTACTGTTTTCACAGATATGTCCAACCATCACTACAATCAATTCTAGGACATTTTCATCACCCCCAAAAGAAATCCCGTACGCTTTAGCTATCACCCCCAACTTGCCTTCCTCGTTCCTTGCTCTCAGCTCTAGGCAGATACTAATCTACTCGCTGTCTCTATATTCGCCTGTTCTGGACATTTCACATAAATGGAACCGTACTATATGTGGCCTTTTGTGACTGGCTTCTGTCACTCAGCATAATGTTTTCAGGGTTCATCCACATTGTCACGTGTACCAGCACTTCCTTCCTCTAGCTAGATAATATTCCATTGTATGGATATACCACATTTTGTTTATCGATTCTTAGGTGATGGACACTTGGGTTGTTTCCACTTTGGGGCTATTATGGATAATGCTGCTATGAACATTCATGTACAAGTATTTTTTTTTTTTTTTGTCTTTTGTCTTTTTCCGTGTCCGGCCACGGATCACAATCCTCAGTGTTGCCCCCGTACCGGACCGGGGACCGGCAACGGGATTGCAACCCTCAGCGTCGCCCCCATGC
>NW_007726834.1:423269-458652 GCF_000696425.1 Galeopterus variegatus
TTTTTTTCCGTGTCCGGCAACGGATCGCAACCCTCAGTGTTGCCCCCGCACCGGGCCGGGGACCGGCAACGGGATTGCAACCCTCAGCGTCGCCCCCATGCCTCGCTCAGCCAGTGAGCGGGAACCGGTCTGTATGTGGGATCCAAACCCTTGGGCGGGAGCGCCGCTGCGCTTCCCAAGCGGCGCACTATCCAGTGCGCCACCGGGCCGGCCCCCATGTACAAGTATTTGTGTGAACATATGTTTTCATTTTTCCTGGGTATATGCCCATGAGTCGCATTGCTGGGTCAAATGGTAACTCTATATTTAACCATTTGAGGAAATGCCAGACTATTTTTTGAAGCAATTGTACCATTTTCCATTCCCACCAGCAGTGTAAGAGGGCTCCAGTTTCTCCACATCTTCACTTAGCTTGACACAAGGACTCTCACCTTCTGCCCCAACTTGCCTTTTCCCAAATTAAATGAACTGGCCTCTTGCTGTTCCTTAGACTTGCACTGGGTCTTCCTGCTTCCATACCTTAGTATGTGATACTTCCCCCATCCCTACTCCCCAAACACATACACATGTGCGCGTGCACACACACATCTTTGCCTGCTGAAATTCACTCATCCTCCAAGGAATAACAGTAGCTCATATGTATTGAGCATTTGACATATACCAGACATTTTCCTAAGCACTTTATTTGTATTATCCTATTTAATTCTTTTTTTTTTTGAAATCTTCTCTGACAGTAATTTTATTTATTTATTTATTTATTTATTTATTTATTTCCTTTTTGTCTTTTTTCGTGACCAGTAACAGGATTGCAACCCTCGGTGTCACGCCCGCACCACGCTCAACCAGTGAGCGGACCGGTCTCTATATGGGATCCGAACCCTCGGCGGGAGCGCCTCCACACTCCCAAGCGCCGCACTCTACCGAGTGCGCCACCGGGCCGGCTATCCTATTTAATTCTTACAGTGACCCTTGGAGGCATAGGCTCCTATTATCCCGATTTTACAAGTGAGGAAATTGAGGCTCCATGGGGTTAAGTAACTTGCCCACGGTTATACAGTTAGCAAGGAATGGAGGGAGAATTTGAACCCAGGACATCCGTCTCTAGAGTTCCGGCTCTTAACCAATCCCTGCTCTCCTGTCAGCCTTTGCTTAGCACTTCATCTCTGCCCACCGCTTCATTTGTGCCAAAATATATTGACTGAGCTCCACTGTGTATTTCACTGAAATTACAAGTTCGGGAGTGAGTAAAAGAATTCACAGAACTGCACTGTCAGAGCTGGAAGGGACCCAAGCGGCGGTGAGCATTCCAGGATAACTGCTTGATTCAATGGATGGGGAGGTTTCTGTGACTCATGCAGCGCAGCGGGGGTCACAGGTGGGGGCAGAGACCATGTCAGGACCCAGGTCTCTTCACTTCCGGCCCTGCAGCTCTGACATCGTGCTGCACCTCCATACGACACACGACACATTCATTGAGTGCTTCCTCTGTGCAGGGCCCATCTGAGCTCCCTGTGAGGCAAACAGGACAAGACCCCTGGGGCCCTGCCCTGTCTCTCTCCTCCAGAGATGGGGAGAGTGGGGGCTTAGGCCTGGCAGAGCTCCTCCTGGGCTTCAAGACCCTCCCAGTTTCTTCCCCATGCTGTGACATCCCTGGGCTCTGGCCCAGCTTTCTCTGTTCCCTTGGAGGGAACGCCAGGAATAGGAGGCGGCAGGAGGCCAGGGGCACAGGGCGGGACGGGAGGAAGGGCCCCAGGTCCAGTTCATTTCCTGGCACTCTTGTTTGCCGCGTGCCCCTGGCTTCTGGTGGCTGTTTCCGTCCCACCCACAGCCTCCCTGGCTGAGGGGGCAGCTGGCCTGGGGCTGGAATTCTCCTACCATCCTCAGCCTTAGCTTTCTCTCAGCTGGGCCCTCCCCTCAGAGCCCAGCAGATGCAGGTGACAGTCCTATTCTCCCTACAGCTGCATGACCTTGGGCATGTCACTTTGCCAGTCTGGGCCCTTGTTTCCTCTTCTGGAAAAGGTGATAACATGACGGACCTCACAGGCTTGTCATGAAGAATAAAGGATATAATGTACATAAAGGGCCTGGCACAATGAGACTCCCAATAAAAACTGTTATCTCTTTTTTTCAGCCTGCCTCTCCCCATTTTCCCCCTCCAGGAAGTCTTCCAGGATGCCCACTTCCCCCTGCCTCCCTAACCCTGTGTTGAGGTCTCAGTCTGAGCCCTGGTCACAGCCATTTGGATTCCTCTGTGATGGGGGCACCTTCCCCAGGAGCTGATGTCTCCACTTTCTCTTGGGTGTCCACTTCCTTGACATGGAAATACCCATGCCCCATAGTGAGGGGACCTGAGGAGACCCTCAGGGGGCATTATGAGTTCTGCAGTGGACCAGAGAAGACTCAGTTTGATGAACATCATTGACCTCTCCTGCGAGCAGAGCACTGGAGTAGGAGCTACTGGCAGAATAGAGAGAGAGAGGGTCTGAGCTTGCTTTCCTGGAGGTCAGGACTCTTGGGGGAGACAGCTGCTGCCACCCCCCACCACCACTGCCACCGCTATCCCACCACAAAATATTGAGCTGTTACTACGTGCCAGGCACTGTACAAGTTCTCATTTACTCTCCACAACGATTCTATGATGACGGTGCAATTATCCACTTCATTTTACAGAGTGAGGCACAGAGATCTTAAGCAACTTCACCCAGGCTAGTAGGTGACCAAATGTGGCCAGTGTCCTAGCAGAGGGGGAAACAGGGTAATGCTGGAATGAACAACATCCATTGAGACCCAGGAAGCCTGGGAAGCTGGTGGGTGTCTGTTGGCCTAGAAGAAAGGGGGGGTTTCAGTTGGAAGGAGGAAGCTGGAGCATTGTGGGCAGAGGGAACAGCGGGCCAAGGCCTTGAGAAAGCCGTGAGTGGGCATTTGGGGTGTGAAGATGCACCTCGCAGGCTGGGGCTGTGTGGGGAGGATGGGGAGAGTGGAAGACAAGAGCCCAAGGTGGGCAGGGTGCTTTGTGGAGGACCTTGAACTCCGGGCTGGGAGCTGGCCTTTGGGCTTGGTTCTGTAAGGCATCCAGGGTTGGTGTTTGAGTGGGGTCAGGTCAAAGGGGAATAAGAGGGTCTCCTAGAACCAGGTGGTGACTGTCTTTAAGGGAAGGGAAGGGAGAGCACCATGTGCCCGGCCCAATGCCAGGTTCTTCCTATGCATGATCTCAGTTAACTCTCCCCACAGTACTGAGTGTCCGACATTGTCATCGCCTCTTGGCAAACAGAGAAACTGGGGCTCAGAGATGACCAGAGGCAAGTTAGAGGTTAATGTGCATTGGGGTGGGGGAACCCCACTGCCTGAGGGTGGGGCCAGGGCCCAGGCCACATTTGCACACTGGTGGGGAGGATGGGTGTGCAGCACTATGAGGTTTTCTCAGGGCATTTGTGGGTACAGAGAGGAGGTCAGGACTGTCATGGAATGAATGATGTGGGGCCCCTGGGGCTGCAGCCAGAGTCACCAAGAGAGCTAGACATAAAGGGGGCTGGAGGAAGGAAGGGCCAATCTGAGGGTCTGGAGCCTGGGGTGCAGGTGAGGAGAGGCCCACAGGGATTGGGGCTTGGGGGGAGCTATCTTGGGTCAGTTTCCTGTGGGTCCAGCCTGGCCACAGGGAGCCAGACTGGCACCCCAGGGAAAGGCCTCTAAGAATTTCCCTCTGCATGTGGGCTTGGGGTGGATCACCTTGGGGTCTCTCCTGGGTTCTGGTCTCCTTGCCAAACAGACCTGCCCTAGAAGTCCCACAGACCCACAGACATCCTTGCTGCTGCCATCTTCCAGTGTCCCCTGCATCCCTCCAGCCACCAACTCCTGCCCACACCCCTCCCCCAAATACCTCTCAGGTCCATCTACATCTCTACAGCCCCTTGCCCTGCAGTAGGACAGACCCTTCCCCCTTCTCTTTTCCACCCCTGCATCAGCCCCAAGATGGGTCTCCTTGACTCCAGAGCCTTCATGGATTCAAAAGAGGAAGATTGTGAATCCACAAAAGCTATAAGCTCATTCCCTTATGAGAACTTATCAGCTCCCTTCTGTTCCAAGCCGGCAAGCTGAAGCCCAAACTCCTGCACCAGGCACCAGTGTTTTCCTGAGTGTGCCCCTTAGAGCCAGCTGTGCTTGTGATTTCCACCCCACTCCCCTGCCCATTGCGCTTCACTGCCCCCTCGGCTTCTCTGTTGTGTCTGCACACAACCCCCCCTCGCCCCATGTTCCCCTCTCTGCAGTTGAGATGACCTGTGCTCCCACCCTGACTCACACCTGTCAGAGACACTGCCTAGAGCAGTTCTGCCATTTGAGGGTGTGGCCTTGACATCCCCCAAGCCCCATCTAACCTGATGTCCAGGTCAAGGTAGAGAAGGGGACCCCAGAGGGAAAAGGACAAGGCCCTGGGGGTATTGTTTTGTAGAAAAGCAAAACCTCCCTCATCATTGTCCTGGTGGGGAACCCCTGCCCACCCCACCTGCCTCCACTAAATCACTCTTTGTCCCAGCTCTTCCTCATGCTCTGGCCCTTTCCTTCCTCCCCCCACCTTCATAACTGCCTGACTCATTTGTACCCGAGGGTCCTGGTCTCTGTGGGCAATGCTGTCACATCCTGTCCCCTCCCTGCCAGGGAGCACTAAGGGCTAGCTACCCTGCCAGGTAACCATACGAGGGTTGCCTAATGGGGAGAATTTCTGTGATCCTGATAGCAAGGGAGAGAGCCATAGTGAGGACAGGGGACTTCTGCCACCTCCAGTTTAAACTCCATGAGGGCGCCCTGCCTGGCACATCAGACCTGGGATCCTGAAAGCGGAGCCTGTGCCTCTCCACTCAGTCTGCCCTGTGATGGCCAGCTCCCTAGTAGTGCTGCTGAGACTTGCAAGTAGGATTCAAACCAGCAGTAGCTGGCTCTGCAGTCATCTGCCGCTGGCCCGCCCCAGCCTGTCCCATGGGCGGAGGTCAGCAGCTCAGCAGCGAGGGGCTGCAAGAGGCTGGGCGAGGGGCGAGGGCTGGGAGGAGGCTTCAACCTGCTGTACTCAGGGCCTGGTCCGTGTCCGGAGCAGCCGGCAGGAGGAAGTGAGTCAGTGAGTTCAGCGATTCATGCCTCAGAATTCCTACTTTCCTTTTCAGCCCACTGAGCCAAGACGTTTGTCCCAACAGGATCCCAGGGTGGGGGAGGGGATGGGACAAGGGGCTATTAAAGAGTCAGAGCTGGGCCCCTCTTTTAGTGTCATAAAGAGTTATGCGGCTTATTGAATTCAGCTGGACACACCATGGTTGCAGACCTGCTGTGTGTGAGGGGCTGTCATGGGGGCTGGGACACACAGGTGACAACTACACAGCATAACAACTACCCCTTAGGGAGCAAGTGACTAACTTCTGGGCCCTAGTTCTGCTGTTTCACCAAAACTGTGAGTTTGATATCTTTGTGTCCAATGTATAGACGAGGAAACTGAGGCTAAGAGAGGTGAAGGGACTTGTCCAGGTCACAGTCCCACCAGCTTATAATCATACTGCAGGCCCAGGCTGGAAGTCAGTGCAAGTCCTGGAAGATTCCAGAGTGACTACGTACATGGGCATGCATGGGTACAGGGGTGGGGGTGAGGGAAGGTTTTACTGAGAAAGTGGCAACTCTTGAACAATTTAGAAGAACAAGCGGCTATTCTCCAAGTGGACAAATGGGTAAGGGTCATTCCAAGCTAAGGAGCCAGCATGTGCAAAGGGCTGGTGGCATGGCCTGGCCTGTTCACGCATCCTGCTGGGAGTGGGGTTGAGGCTCTGAGACAGAGGCTGCTAAAGGAGGAGCAGGTTGTGAGGACGAGGGGGAGATGCTGAGTCTGTTCTGAACACACTGAGTCTGACGTGCCTGTGAGCGGCCAGCTGGAGGTGACTGGCCAGAGCAAAACATCAGGGCTGGAGCCTGGGGGAGGTCAGGCAGGTGTCATCAGCACATAGGAGAATGTTAATGCACACGGGGTCACCTAGGGAGGCAGAAGGGTTGAGGACCACCAACGGAAGCCCAGAGTGGGCTGAAGAGTCTTGCAAGGGAGAGTGCTGGAAGGGACTGTCAGGGAGGACGACCAGCAGGGGGTGGAGAGGGGTTGAAATAAAGTACAGAGGGAGAGGTCAGCGGGTCACTGCTGCTGCCCTGGAGAGGTCAGGAGGCAAAGGACCATCAGAAGAGGCGGGTGCCCAAGGACAGAGAGGTTTCAGTGAGATGGAAGGGGCTAAAGCCAGGTTGGGGAGGTAGGGGAGGTATGATAACCCAAGGGCAGGATCCCTGCTCCAGCGGAGGGCCAGCAGATGACTCCACTCCGAGGATGTGACTTTTAAGCTGTGGCCTCCTGGAATAATAGAAAGCAGCCAAGATGACTGGGGGTGGGGAGGAATGGGGGGCCTGGAGGTGGGAACAGCAAAAGGCTGGAAGCAAGAGGAAGTGAGGGCTCACCAAGAAACTACCAGGGTGTGGAACTGGAACAGGGGTGGAGTGGGGGCAGAAGGAAGGATGAGCAGGACCTCAAGGAGGGTGTGGGTCCTGGGAGCAAGGAGGTGTTAAATAGGAAAGTGACCAGGGCAGCAGCCCACTCTGGCCACCATGCAGTTGATAAGGAGAGTTGGAGACAGGGAGGAGGGACAGAGAACACTGGCCACACCAGCAAGACATCAAGAAAGTGGAATCAGCAGCAAACAGTGACTGGCTCAATTGGGCAGAGAGAAGGAGGGGGAGGCATCCAGGCTTCCAGCTGAGATGAGCCCCTGGGAGCAGAGCAGACTGGGGGACACCTGTGGGTCACTTTGGGGGGTGCTCTGAGTCTGCAGTGTCTGAGGAACTTTCAGTCAGGGACTTGGATTCAGAAACTGAATCTATAGGGCTGGAACTTGGAAGGGCACTGATCTGGGAGTTGTCACGTGTTCTGAGTTATTAACAGCCAATGAGATAATTTTTACCTAAATGTCAGTAAAACACCATGGAGACAGGATTTCCCATTTTGATATATATATATATATATTTTTGTCTTTTTCCGTGTCCGGCAACGGATCGCAACCCTCAGTGTCGCCCCCGCGCCTCGCTCAGCCAGTGAGCGGGAACCGGTCTGTATGTGGGATCCGAACCCTCGGCGGGAGCGCCGCCGCGCTTCCCAAGTGGCGCACTATCGCAGTGCGCCACCGGGCTGGCCCACCCATTTTGATATTTTAATCTTTATTTTTACCTGAGCAAATAACCACATTTCATCTATTGTACAGCAGATCCATTCCTACAAGGATTAGTATCCCATTACAAAGAAGGCAACGACACTCGGCAATCGGTCAGCCATGCTGAGGTTGACTTCTAATGGGGCAAGTCCAGGTTGGTGAGCCACATGAATTGACCAGACCAGAAAAGTATGTGCCCTGTGCAAGCTGGATGTCACCATTGTCGGTCCACCCAGCCACTCCCACAGGTCCTTACTGACCATGTCCCTACCCACCGGACTCATCACAGCCACCGGCAGGAGGATAAATATAGACACACACACTTTTCACACCCTGTCCCCAAGGAGTCCACTATGAACAAAAGGACATGACCATGAAGTTAGACAGTGCTGGGGAGGTCCTCATACCTCCTCCACCTTGGATGTCTCAGTGTTCTCCACTGTCACCTGGGCGACATCTCTACCTTACAGGGTTATTAGAAAGTAACATACATAAAGGGCCGAGTACGTAGTTGGTGCTCAATAAATATTAGCTCCCTTCCCACATTCAAATATACACAAAACATTCAGAGACACATGGTCACAGAGGCAAACACATGTGAATGCATAAGGCACGTGTCTGGTCAATATACACGCAGTAGCCCTCCACCCGCAGCGGAGTATCTAGGAAGTTAGTTGAACGGGGAGGTAGACGAAGCCCCTCCACCGGCCCAGGTTTCCCACCTGAGCACAGAACCCTGCTGGTAAGAAGGCTTCTCCCCCGGAAATGGCAGGGCCCCTGGCAGTGGTGACTCAGCCTCTTCTGACTCAGCTGGGGCTGCCTCTCCCATGTGGGTCCCCATGGCCTCCTGACCTCCAAGGAGCCACCTTGACCTGAGATAGAGAATGCTGTGGAGCCCACCAAAGTCCTAATCTCCCAGCCAGGAGGGGAGGAGACCCTGGGGGGTGGGGCAGAGTGCGTACAGCAAGGCCAGGCCTTGGGCAGTAGGAGGGGACCATGAAGGGGGCTGGAGGAAATAGAGAGACAGGGAGGATAGGCTGGCAGGGAGTGCCCTGAAGTTTGGGGCCTGCTCACCATTCCCCATGGGGATCATTGCCCTTTTATTCCCAGAAACCCTCTGCTCCTTCCCTCCCCCACCCCAGCACCTCCCACTACTCCTGTCCCCCAAGTCCAAGTCAAATCAGTACTCTGGGTCTTTTTCACCTACTCAACTCTCTTCCTCCCTCTGCTCATGCCCCTGCCCCTACTCAGCCCACCTCCCCCCTCGCCCCAATGATTACAGCAGCTGCCTCCTGCCACTTGCCCAGTCTCTCCTGGCAATGTCAACTTCATGCTGCAGCCAGAATGTTCTTTCTGACAGCCCCCCTTGCCCCACAAGCACCCCCTTTAAAATACAATGCAACATGGGTTTAGCCTGTTTCAATTTGAGAGCATCCAGAATGTGAGGACACTATGAAACCCTGGCCTCCAAGATGCCCTCGTTCATCTTTGATACCCCTGGGGGACTCAGCTCTGTGCTGGTACCCAGTAGGTTGTCAATGAATGTTCCAGCTGACGATTCTGAGCCAGGAAAGGAAACTGGGCTAGGCCCGAATCTGGGTCGCAGCAGAAGCAAATCTGATAAACCCAATCACGTTTCACGACTCCTCCCTCCCTCCCTCCCCAGTAATTTGCATTTCAAGGCAGAGATAGAGACCTCAGTCTTAGTTCAGTAGCAGAGATTAGGTCCACTTAGATCAACAAATATTAGGAGTCTTGAGACACACTGGATGCTGGTTGGAAAATAATGAGGGATTTTCTCCAGCTCTTTCATTTCACAGATGGGGAAACTGAGGCTCAAAACAGGAAGGTCGCCCAAGGTGGTGAGAAGGCAGAAGAGAGCCTGCACTCGCCCCAAGTGGCACCCCATTGCGCTCCCTCATTATTTCTCCAGCAGCTGTCTGTGTGCTCACGTCTGCACGCTGACCTTTCCCTGAGGGATGAGGGCACCAGGTTGTGGGTGTGGGGGGAGGGCAGGCAGAGGAAGGCTGGTGTGAACACAGCCAGTGCTAGACAAACAGAAGCCGCCTTTATAGAATATTGACATTGTCACTGTTCCAGCTGGGAAAACTTCACCCCAACCAGGCCCTAACTCTTCTGCCTTTCTTCTCTCCCAAGTCTCCCGCTTGCTAGTCCTTTCTTTCCCCCTTGTCCAGGTCCTCCTCCTCCAGGAAGCCTCACTGACCCTCCAGCAGAACCCACAGTTTGCATGTTGTTATGGCCACCTGCAGAGGCAGATGGACCCCACCCAAGGTTTGGTTCTGGTGTCAAGACCAATGACTCAACCGGCACACCAAGAAGGTATAACAAGGTTTATTATTTACATAACTGAGATCTCTGGGGAGAGCAGGGCCAGCTTCTCAAGCAAGTACCAAATAGCTTGAGAGAGTGAGGATAGAGATTGGCCTGGGTTTTTACCATGGTTAGGGGTGTGTGTTCACTCAAGAAGGAGCTCACAAGTCTCCCTCCTTTGTACCAAAGGAAGGGGAACCCAGGCTTTCTTATCAGCGTGTCCAGGTGTGGGCACAAGGGGAAGAAGGAGCGGTGAGGGTTAAAAGCTGTCAGCAAACATCAAAAAATGGATGTACACTCATCATCAACATGTTATTTACATGCCCTTGTTTCTCTGTCTCTGTCTACGTTTCTAGGTGGGTCCCTTCTCCATGGGGAAGAGTTGACAGATAAAGAGTTGACATGATAAAGTCAATTGAGGCATGAGATGACCCTGTGGATGATAATGTCACTGAAACCAAAGGATTTCAGACTTTTGACATGAACTTGGGATTTCTCTTTCTCCATCTTTCCAGCCCAGACCCTTCCAATCTCCATGTCTCCCTCCATCCCCGTTTCATCTTCCCCAGCTCTTCTGACACTCCCCCACATTCTTTCACCCAGGCTCTCCCCCTACCAGTTGCCCCTGCTCCTGCTCCCACATTCCCTCTGAACACTCCCCTGGAGTGGAAAAACCATCCCTCATCCCTTTCCTGCTTCCAGTCCCTGGATCAGACATGCTAGTTATTCCTGTTTGGGATGGCCAAAGAGATAAGGCCTGGCACACAGCCGATCTGTCATCACAGGACTCTCAAAGCTGTTTTGGGTGGGACCCCCGCCCTCCTGTCCCTGGTTCTTTCCCCTTCTCTGGAAACAAGGTGGAGAACCCAGGAGCCAGCCAGGAAAGCAAAGGTAACTTTTCAACTTGCATCCAGGTCAGCTTCCTGTTTCTTGACCCCAGACGTATGATCCTTGGAGACCCTGGGCCACAGGTAGACCATGAGAGAGGCTGGGTGGCTCTAGAAGTTCAGGAACAAATGCTGTCATAAGGGCGGTCAGGGACAAGTGTCCTTTCCCCAAACACCACAGAGAAAGCTGTTATCGCAGCTGCTTTTGCGTAGACATGTCTGACTGTCTGATCAACATTTGCCTGGAGCTTGTCTCTTAAAGACACAGCTGTGGCAGTGGCTTCCAGTCCTAGGTCTGCCTCCCATAAGCTGCATGACCTTGGACATCCATCCTGAGGCTTTGCTCTGTTGCCTCCTAAGTCAAATGAAGATAATAATCCTGACCTTGCAGTGAGGCTGGAAGAATGAAATTAGTCTGTATGTGAAATAATTATAAAGTTAGGCTGGGGCCCCTTCCCGGGCTCTGGATCTAATTTTGTACTCCTAATTTATTACGTTCCTTAAAAGGGGCTCCAAATTGTACAAGCTTCGGGCCCCACCTGGAT
This sequence comes from Galeopterus variegatus, assembly GCF_000696425.1. Taxonomy (NCBI): domain Eukaryota; kingdom Metazoa; phylum Chordata; class Mammalia; order Dermoptera; family Cynocephalidae; genus Galeopterus; species Galeopterus variegatus. Next base: position 434,250 of record NW_007726834.1, read on the forward strand.
CTACCCTAAGTATTGTACAGATGTTATTAGCATAAGTAGTTAAAAAGGACTCTGGGGTCAGACAACACAGGATTAAAATCCTAGCTGTGCAGCCTTTGCCGAGTTGCTTAACCTCCCTGAGCTTCAGTTTTCTCACCTTAAAACAGAGATAACACCTCAAAGATTGTTGTGAGGATTTAATTTAATAATATTTGTACAGCATTTAGCATAGTTCCTGCTGCATATATGCTTAATACATGATATTTTTCTTCTTATTACTACTGTAAGAAGATAAGGAGAAAAGAATGCTCAAGGAAAAAGGATCTTCGTGCTGCAATAAGGGAAATCTGAGTTAGACTCCAAGAAAGTACATAGTGACCTCTTGAAGTTCTCTTTCAGTTTGATTCTTCTGCGGATAATGAGACTTTGGGCCCCGCCCACCTACCTCCAACTGGCTGCCTGTGGGGGCTGGTCCCCTCCCAGTCTCCAAACGCTCAGTCCAAGCCTGGGTGGGAGGAGGGGACCGTTGGGATTCTGCTGGTCTGGGCCCTGAAGGCAGGAATGGATGAGAAATGGGTACAATCTGGGCCCAGCTCCCTGGCCATGCAGTGCGCTCAAAGAAGGAGAAGGGACTCATTTCCACATCGACAGTATTATCCCTTAAACCAAAAGTTGCAGCCCTTAGAGGAAAATGCTGGCTTTTTGCTAATTATAATTAGCGATGTTTGATTATTCCCACTGCTAAATATCTGTTTGGCGTTGCCAAAGAGCCAGTCCCAGCTTGGATCAGGGTGGGTGAGGGCGGGTGGCAGGAGAAATAAATCTCGACAAAGATAGCAAGGGGGCTAACACCCAGAGACTGCCTGCCACCTCTTAGGGACTCACAGCGCTGCGGAGGCGAGTCCAGCATTCCGGCCAGCCGCTCGCGGACGTCAGTTCCCAGATGCACCAACGCCGGGTCTCTGCAGCCGAGCTGGCCGAGGTGACCGTGCCTGGAACAGCCTTTCCAGCGGGAGTAGCAGCCGAAGCAAAGCGGCCGGACAAATCCCACCCCCGGTTTCTCCAGTCCAATCCATCTTGCCCCGGAGGCGATGTTTCCCGGGAGAAGCGAGGGGCGGGAAGGGGAAATCCACGCCTTTGGGGGCTCCGGACAGGTGTTTGGGGGAGAGGGCGGAGCCGGGGTAGGGAGGATGAGAAGGGAGGGGCGGTGCTGCCCCTTTAAGAGGCGGCGGCCGAGCCGGGACCTTTTCTCTTTCCCCGGAAGGAAAGCGCAGCCCGCGCTGGGCGTGCAAGGTGGGGAGGTGCGGGGTTGGGCGTGGGGAGGCGGGGCGCGCGCCCGGGGCACCCCTCCCTCCCGTTCTCCTTGCGGTCGACCGGGTCTGCCTGCTCAGATCCGCCGCCGAGCCGAGATCGAAGGCGACAGCGCAGCCAAGGGGGCGCGGCCGGGACGAGCTGGGGGGCCGGGTGCCCGGGGTTGGGGAGCGGTGACCCAGCTACTGGGGAGACGGGAGAATAGACCTGCGGACCTTGAAGGGGGATCGGAGAGTGCAGACCCTGAGCAGAAGTGAAACTGACCGGGGCTGGGGATCAGAAACTGATCAGCTCTAGTGGGCGCAACGGCACAGCGGACTCGAGCGTCCTCCGAGGCTCCTGGAGCAGGTGAACAGGTCCTCGCTCCCCCTCGGCGTCCTCAAGAGCTCTTGCCCGGCCCCCGCTCCCGCTTGCAGCCATGGGCCCCGGCCCCCGCCGCGCGCCCCGCGCCCCGCGCCGGATGCTCTGTGCGCTCGCCTTGATGGTGGCGGCCGGCGGTCGCATCGCCTCCGCCTTCAACCTGGACACCCGATTCCTGGTGGTGAAGGAGGCCGGGAACGCGGGCAGCCTCTTCGGCTACTCAGTCGCCCTCCATCGGCAGACGGAGCGGCAGCAGCGCTACCTGTAAGTGAGGCTGGCGGGGGTGGGGTGGGAGAGAAAGTGTGCGCGGGGGTGCGGATCCGGAGCTGAATGGGAGCCCCGGGCCCGCCGGCTTCCAGGCCCGCTACCGAAGGCCCTTGTGAGCCAGGATTAAGGGGAGGGTACCCGGGCAGCCCTCTGGCTGCCGGGGCTTGGCGGGAAGTAGAGGATGGGGGGGGGGGCGAAGGGGGCAGTCATCACTGGCAAGTACTGACCAGGCCAGAACCTGTCTAGACGCCGACCTTCCACACCTTATACCTGTCCTGAAAGCGGAAGTGGGGTCTCTGTTGCCTGAACTCCTTCCCATTTCGTAGATAAACGCCTAGTGGACCCTCCTTACCCTAAGCCTGGGAAGAACCCCTGGGCATATGCATTTAAGCCCACCCCACCCCCTTGTACCTCGCATTTAGTCTGCCGTCACGCCGGCCACACCCTCTGCAGAGCCAGACGACTGCCTTCTCAACTGCTTGGTTGGAGGGTGAGGCGATGGGTGAGTCTGGGCGTTTGGAGCTGTCCAGAGCCTCCCTCTGACCCCTTGAGGATGGGGGGGGGGGGGGGGAGGGGGGGGGGGGGTAGAAGAGAGGAGAGGAGCTGTCCCAACTGTGTGTGGCTCAGTCTCTTGCCACCCACCCCCAAGCAGTGGTGCTCTCACACCAGACATCTTCCCTGCATTCCACAGATTCATGTTGAATCTTCAACGCTGAGTGTGTTTGTTTTGGTTTGAAGAGGGAGACTGTGTTTTTCTCTTTCTTCTCTTCTCCTTCCCCAACAGCTGCAAGAAGGAGGAAAGAGCTAGGCATAGGGGAGGGAGGGGCAGGAGACTGCATTAGCTGCTTGTCCCCTCCCCTTACTCCCACCATACACACTCACGACCAGAGGGCCATGTCCAGGTTTCAGAGGTTTCTTTCTCTACCAAGGGCTCAGAGGTGCTGAGGTTGGCAGCTGGGGGAAGAGGGCAGCTGGGGGAGGTGAGGCTGCCCAGGGAGGGACAGTGTTTAGGACAGATCAGGCAGGCCCCATTCAACTATTTGGGCTTGATGACCTGCCAGGCATCTGCCTCCACCTGGCCTCTGACTCCACTGAACAAGAAGACATGGTCACATTAAGGGTGTGTTGAAACCTCTTCCAGCTCTGGCTGGGGCCTGCAGAAACTTGAGGAAGTTTGGAATGCTCAAAGTCCAAACTCTGCCCCAGCTTTGGCCTCTGCTCTGCTGGCCCAGCCCTTGCCTGGCCTATCTCCCTGGACTTAGCCTCAACTCCATCTGGCTTCTGCAGAAGCTAGGCCACCATACCATTCCCAGCCTGGCCCCAGCAGCTGCCCTCTGCCCTTGACCAACCCTCCATTCTTGGGGATCCTGAGTGACCATCCATGCAAGTTTCTATATTAATGCTCTTTCTGCCCTAGCCCAGAAAAAGATTTTCAGATTTTCAATGGTGAGCCTGCATGGTATAAAGTAACAGTGTAAAGAGATGATTAGACTGGAAAGAAAGAGTAAATAATGATTCTGCAACTCCTCCCCACTTTGCGATGTGGCCTTGAGCAAGATATTTCCCTTCCCTGGCTAGTTTTCCTCAAAAAGAGGTTGGACCTGGATCTATATGCTCCTTCCTTCCTCTGTTGGCCTAGGAGAGGTAACTTGGCATTGTGGAGGGAGAAGAGGCTCAGAAGTCCTACTGCCAGCATCCTGTCTTGGATCTGTCACTAATACCTAAGCCTTAATTTTCTCATGTGTTGAGAGGAGGGGCACACCACCCCTTCTGCAAGGGTGTGAGTGGGGCTTTAATGAGATCATGTGTGTAAAGTGCTCTGCATATGCCCACTTCTCCAAGGAGCAACTAAAAGCTCTTGTGCTGAGACCAGGACCCAGATGCAGCCCATTACCCATAGGCCCCACCCACGATGGCCAAGCAAAGGGTTCTACTTTTCCTTCTGGGCAGCTAGAGATGTCATCAGGCCTTCCAAGAGCCTAGAAGGTTCTAAAGCTAATGAACCTCTGAGAGGCAGATAGTTCTAGAGAGAGTTCTGGGCCACCCCCTTGGATATCCTGAGTCTTGTCCAGGGGTGGTTCTATTTCTTGGCTCATCCCCTCATCTCATTGAATTCTGCTCCTTGGCCCTTTGGGAGAGCCAGCTGGGCCAGCTGGGCCTAGCTGCAGCCAGCTGTGTAGCCAGCTGTGAACAGCTGCCTGAGTGCACAGCTCAGGGGGACCACAAGTCAAGATGCAGCCTCATATTCTGTCAGCCTTAGAGTCCCTCTGGAAAAGGGGAGGGTTCATGGTCCTGAATAGGTTCTTAGCCTGGAGTCCATAGAAGGTTTGTAGGAGATGAAGGGATCTGAAAGTATGTGCAAAATCATGTGTGTTTGTACATTGCCTGGGGGGCAGGAGGAGGGGAGTGCACAGTTTTCATGTTCTCAAAGAAGGCCTTGTTCCAGAAATGGTTAAAAGTCCAGGTGTGGGCCCTCTCTGCTGCCCCATCACCTTCATCTCTGGACAGGGGTCCCCCACTTGCAGCATAGGAGGCTTGTCCCAACACAGACCCCAATCTCCTAGTCTGTGGAAGTCGGGGAGGGTGGGCAAGGTGCTTTGGGCTTCTAGGTGAGATACATGAGGGCCCATTACAGGGAGAGGGACTGTTCCTCTGGGAGGTGGTTACTGATACCCCCACCCTCCACATCGGCTCTCTCATTCCCTCCCAGGAATCCAGGTGTCCTGGTCTGGCCTGACTTTGTGGACTATGGGACATACCTCTGGGCCCTCTCTCCCTTTTGCCTTTGCCTGGAAATGAGAGTGTCTGGGAAGCCTGGGGCGGGGGTGGCTGTAGCTCCTGGAAATGAGGTCATGACTCAGGTAGGTAGGAGCAGGCTTACCTGCTGTGCTCTCCTAAAACATGTTTCCCTGGGCAGGGCAGGTGCCTGCAGCCTCCAAGGCTCGTGCCAGCAGAAATGAGCACAGCAGCTGTGGCCGCAGGCAGAAGGCCTGCACATGCGGTATCCTTTTCCTCTGGCTCTCGCCAGTGACCAGTCTAGGCCAAGGGGCTTTAAATTGGGCAGGACGTAGGGGAAGCCTGATCCTGTAGCAAAAGCAGCAGGCAAAAATGGCTTGGTCAGAGCTAAACAAAGGAAGAAGATGTCCATTGCAGGAAGAAGGACTGAGGTTAGATTAGATGACCAGAAGAATGCCCTAAGGGGTCAAATATGGAAAAAATACTAAAGAGCCAGGGAAAGGGAAAAGAAATCTGAAAAACAGCATTGCTCTCTTTCATCAAGACTTAGCCAAGGCCTCTTTCTCCCCTCCTTTTTCATTCTCTTGCTGCCTCCAGCTTGATGCTCTGGTTCAGGGGCTGAGTCACCAGTGGGGGAGGGGGCTGGGTGGGCAGTGTAAGGAGGAGTAGGGGGAGGATGGAGGGAGCTGCAGTTAGTTTCAGCTACCATAGGAGCGGCCTCTGGGGAGATGGCTAATTTGGGCAGCAAGGCTGACACAGAGCTGGGAGCCAAGCATCCTAGAGCTGGCCTCACCTTCACCCTGCATTCCGGGAGGGAGGCCCCCTCCCCACCTGCTTCCTGGGCTGGGGTGGGAGGGAAACGCAGGCTGCTAGGGATCTGAGGAGTAAGGCATGGGGGGCCTGTTGGCCTGAGTGCTAGATCCTCTGGCCCCCTCTAAAATCTTCCCCCTGGAGCCACCCCCATACCTCCATGAACTGAAGGAGTCTGGGAAGTGTAATCTTATAGGCTGTTTCTCTGAGCCTCGCCCCACCCCAGTGCTCTCCAGGGAGCCTTCTGCTCTTTGGGGTGAGCCAACCTGGTGCCTTGAACTTTCCTGGGCCCCATTCCCCAGCCTTCTCCTATTCTGCTTTCTACTTGGCTGTTCCATTAGCTTTGAATTGCCCCAGGAGGAGTGGTGGAGCAGGGGTGAGGAAGCACTTTTCTGGAACTTGGAGCTCAGGGGGTTCCCCAGAGGGCAGGAATGGCTGTTTGGCTGGAGCCAAAGGAGAGTGCAAGGAGGCAGCTCTTTGAAAGCCCCTGACAGGTCATTTCACCCGTCCTCCTACCTCCAGGGGGCTCCCTGCTTCCTCTCCTGCCAGCCCAGCTTGACTCCAGGAGGCGGGAGGTTCCATCTCCTGTCTTCCTTGTTCGAAGATCTCCGTCTAGGTATCTGTCCAGTGTCCCGCCTTCTGACTGTAGCTGGGAGGATAGGTTCAATTGTGGTCTGGGAGGGGTCAGTTTTAGATTATCTGATCTGGACCAGACCCAATGGCAGGTGGCTAGCAGAGTTGCTCATTTGCGTATTAATTAACATTCATTTGCATATCAGTAAGGTCCCTCCCACCCTCTGGAAGCTGGACCTGACCCTCTGGGCCCTGCCTTCCTCCATCCATGAGCAGGCCTCTGGCTGTAGACCCATTGGATCCCGGGCTGGGAGCCAGAGAGCCTTAAAGGGCCTCTGAGCAGGCCAAATAGGAGCTAAAAATACCATGGTGGGTGGGGGAGGGGGGCAGTTGGGGGAGGAGGGATCCCTGTGGAATCTCAGAGGAGGAAGAAGGCTGGAATATGGGGCTGGGATTAGGGCACTGGCTCTGCCCCCCATCCCCATCAGTGAGCACAAGGCTAGTTTGGGGCGAGGGCTGGGAGGGTATAGGTGGTAAGGGGATTTATTTCAATCCGCTGGCATTCATGCTCAGTGTTGCCTGCTCAGTACCTCAGGAGGCTGAGAGGAGGGGTCCCTCATCCCCTTCCCAGCTGAGATGAAGCTAGGAGGGCCTGGAGACCCGCTCCTCAGCCACCTCCTGCCCGCCAGCTTGGGCAGGGCAGCAGCAGTGATGGGCAAACACTTCCATTGCACCGCCTGCCCTGGAAGGCAGCCTGGGCTCCCTGGGGCCCCTCACCCGCTGAGGCCTAGACCCCTTCAAGATCATTGTAGCACCCCCCCCCAACCTCCACTCCAACCAAATCTGAACTCCCACCCTAGAATGACTCTAGCTGCCAGTGCCCCCACCCCCACCTTCATGATTGCCTGGTATCCTGAGGCCATGGAAGTCCTACTCATGTCCCATCCCTTGCTCCCTCTAAATAACCAAAGTAATCTGCTCTTTTCCCTCTGCTCCAGGTTCCCTAACCTGGCAGGGCAGAAACTCCTGGGTCCCTGGAGGGAAGCCTGGGGTCATCCTAGGCCCAGTCCTGATGCCACAAGAAATCAGAGCAACAGTGCTCACATTGGCCATGGCTTCATAGTCAGAAAGCCCCTTTGCAGAATGAACCCAACTTGTTCCTCTAACAGCCCCAGAGGTCAGCGGGACAGCTACTGTCCCCATTTTACAGATGAGGCACTCAAGTCTCCGAGAGGGAAAGGAAATTGCCACTTGAGGCAGAACAAAGCCTAGAACCAGGTCCTTAGGCTCCTGAGGTGGTTCTTTCCCATGGGCCATGGCTTCTTTCTCTCATCTATCAGGCACGCCAGGGGGCGGATGTCCATGGGTGGTCAGGCAGTGGACTCACCAAAGCACCCTCCCCAGCCTAGACAGAAGGCAACTAACCAAGCCTAACTGCCACACTGGCCCCCTGCCAGCCTCCCACCAGCCCTCCTAACACTGCTGTGCGTGGGGAAGCTTTACCCCCGCTCCCAGGAACTCTTCCCAGGGTGAAGTTTGAGCGGCAGATGTGAGGTGGAGGCAGAGATCCTGGCCAGTCCCTGCACCTCCAGGCAGTGCATTCCTGACTTCCAGTGGGTGGAGGCACCCAGGCCCCAGCATGCCCAGGCCCTGCCCTGCCCACTCCCTGCAGCCCTCATGCACAGGTCCAGGCAGGGACTGCAGAGGGGGCCGTTGCTTGGCACTTCTAGACTCTGGCAGGAGGCCCAGAGCCCAAGTTCTGAGCTGGGAGCTCAGGGTGGTAATGCTGCTGGGGCAAATGGAGGTGCACCGGGGGGGTGGGGTGGGGTGGGGGGTGCCTGCTGTCCAAGAGGCTGATTTCTTCAGGATTGAGGAGGGGGTCCTAGCAGAACACTGAGAGGCTGCGGGGAGATGATGTGGGAAGAAGAAGGGATGGTAGAACTGGCTTCTCAAACTGGGTGCACCAGACGGTCTGTGGTGGGCCGAGGGATTTGCCTCTTTAACAGATATCCCAGGGATTTCTGATGCTGATGACCCAAGGCAGTACTGTCCTCTGAAATAGTATTTCAGGGTCGATCCTCTGCCTCCTTCTGCTAGTCACCCCTCTGGTATGGGGCGGGTTGCCAGGGCCCTAAGCATTCTTGTAAAAACTTGTAGTCAGTGTCTCCAAAGATGGGTTCTGGTAGGCTGGGGGCATGGTGATAATCCTTGTCCACCCCCACCCTCATGCCACCCACTGGCAATTCTGCTCTGTGCCACATTGTCCAAAGTACCAGGTACCCAGACCCACCCACACCTCATGGGCCTGTCTCAAGGTAGAGGTGGGGAGGATGTGGGACATCACCTAGGTCACTTAGGGGCCCAGGCCTCTGACAACCTGCCCCACCCACTCAAGTTCTCCCCTTTGTTCCCCCAGCCCCCGGAATTTGAACCCAGTGCCAGGATGCCTCTAGTCTTGCTCTCTTCTGGTCTACCTTCATCTGAGAAGCCAAAGCATTCCTTCCAAAACCAGATCTGACCATGCCACTCCTTTGCCTAGAATCCCTCCGTGGCTTCCCTAAGGCTCTTCCTGCCCGCCTCCTGTCCCTCCCTGTATATTCCTGGACTTCAGCTATGCTGAGGCCTTGCAGATCCCTGAATCACCCTGCTTGCTCATGCTTCCTGGCCCTTGCCTATGCCATATCTTTGCCTAAAGTGCCCTTGCTCCCTTTCTTCACCTGGGGAACCCTGGTCATTGTCCTCAGACTCAGACTGGTCACCTCTGCTGGGGCCCTCCCTGACTGCCATCCCTGCTGATCCCTGACTGCCATCCCTGTGCTGGTTTGCTCCCCACTTTCCTCTCAAGAAGCCCTTACTGCGGTGTCTGTTTCCTTGCCTGCCTTCCCCTGGGCACTCCTGGAGGGCAGGGGCTGGGGTCCATTCCTCTCCTGACCCCCAGAGCCTGGTACAGAACTGATGCTCAGTAAATGCAAGTTGAATAACATGTTGTTTAAAGTGGGCGAGTCTGAGCTCAGGGAGTGTGAGCCCAGGCCCACCTGTCTCCCTGCTCCCAGGCTCCTGGCTGGTGCCCCCCGGGACCTCGCTGTACCTGATGGCTACACCAACCGAACTGGTGCTGTGTACCTGTGCCCACTCACTGCCCAGAAGGACGACTGTGAGCGGATGGACATCATGGAGAAAAGTGAGGGGAAGGGGCTGAGGCTCAGCTAGGGGGCAGCCAGAGAGAATGACCTGGAAGAGATAGAAGGCTTGCTTGTGCAGTTTCTAGTCACTTCCTGTCCAGCTGGGAAGAGGCAGCCCTAGAGGAGAGGAGGACTATATGGGGTTGGTAGGGCTAAAAGTGATGATGGGCTGGAGGAGCAGAGCAGGGAGCTGCCCTGCGGGGGCAGAGGATCCAAGAGGGACCAACCCCTGTCCTCTGGAGGCTCTGAGCACTGGAGTACAGAGTGGGGTGCCCTGGGTCATGATCCCTCCCTTGCCCACAGGTGACCCTGACCATCACATCATCGAGGACATGTGGCTTGGGGTGACTGTGGCCAGCCAGGGCCCTGCAGGCAGAGTCCTGGTAAGTGGGCACTCAGTGTCAGCCCTGCCCCACCTCTCCAAGCTCTCTCCTTCATCTCCCAGGGGCAGGGAGGAAACACGGCAGCAGAGACGTCCTCAGTACATGTGCTGGGGCCTGTGCAATGAGGCTGTGTTCCCACAGGCCAGTGTGTCCCTTGCTCCCTGCTCCCTGCATGCCTGGCACTCTCCCAAGGCTAGGCATGGCCTGGGCCCTGTCTGAATCACCCACTTCCTCCCCGCACCCAGGCCGGGTGCTCACCATTCGTGGGAACGAGTGGAGGGAACCGCAAGGAGGAAAGGGCAGAGATGGCCCCAGGCGGCTCAGCACTGGCCCGGGCTCCTTCCTGGGAGGCTGGGAGGCTGGCTGCCGGAAGAGGCACAGCCCTGCCCACCCGGCTCACCCGCTCATCCAGCTCTGGTTTGGGGGTCACTCCCTGCTGTCAGTTGTCACCTTCGCCCGCATTCCTCAGTGCCTACCCCTGGAGTCTCAATTTCTGAGTCCCAGATGGAAAATTTTCCCCATTTTTCTTTCTTTTTTGAGGATGCTTGATCAACCATTCTTAAAACTGACAAAATTTACATACAGTGAAATGTACAGATTTTAAGTTTCAATGAATTTCTGACAAATGTATATATTTGTGTAACCAACACTCATAAAGAGATAACATATTTACAACACTCCAGAAAGTTCCCTTGTGCCCCCTTCCAATCAATGGCCATCCCCAGAGCTATCACTGCTTTGATTTCTGTCATCTTTGAACACTGTTCTGAGCTCCAGGTTTGCATCAGTTCACTGAAATGCCTCTTCAAGATGCCTGTTATAGATGGTTGTGGGTCTAGGAGTCCTTTAAAAGCCATTCTAAACCCTGGTTTTTTTTAGCAGTTATCTACTCACCCATCCATTCATTCATTCAGCAATTATTTAGTGAGCACCTACTGTGTACCAAGCACTGAGCTAGCACTGGAAACTTAGCAGTGACTCAGGACAGGCTCAGTTGCCATGCTAGTGGAGCTCACAGCTAGAAGGAGACACAAAAAGCAACTAAACAAGAACTAGGTCTATTTCTGGATTTTGCGTGGCCCCAGGCTGTTTTACAAACATCCTATCCAGATCCATTGATTTGCCCTATAAATATATATCGAGCACGTACAGTGTCTGTAGATGCTCATCTTTGCCAGACAGTACAGCCTCGTGCTTAAGAGCTCAGACTTCAGAGACAGACAGCCTTGGTTTGAGTGTTCTCTGCCTCTCTCTAGATGTGAGATCTCGGGCAGGTTACTAAGCTCTCTGTGCCTCAGTTTCTTTATCTAAAATGGGGAAAATAATTATGCCTACACTGTAGGATTGTTAGCAGTCTTAAAAGAGTTAATATATGAAGAGCCTAGAATTGTGCCTGGTACATAGTAAGCACTCAGTGAGTGTTAGCTTCTACTATTATTATTTCTTATTGTTTTAATAATTGTCCTTTCATTAAGAGGACAGGGTCATCTGGGGACATCAGAGAAGCAAGTTCCTTAATCTCTCTGTAAATAGCCCCCTTTAGACCCAAGAGTCTGATCCCCACATTCCCTCATCCTTCCCCCCTTTCCTAGCACCAAGATCTCTAAGCCGCTCTCAAAGTCATATCTTCTGGCTTTCCAAAAGGACCTTCAGAACAGATTTATGAATTCTGGATAGGAGATAAAGATTTAAATATCATCGCGGGAAGAAGGAGAAGCCAGGAGACTTCCCTCAACTCCTCTCCTGCAGAGCGAGAGGTGGGCAGGGCAAAGGATACAGCTGGCCCTGGATCCCCAATCCTGGCTAAGGCTGCATGTGTGTGGGGGGGTCCCCAGGTCTGTGCCCACCGCTACACCCAGGTACTGTGGTCGGGGCCAGAGGATCAGCGGCGTATGGTGGGCAAGTGCTATGTGCGGGGCAATGACCTAGAGCTGGACCCCAGTGATGACTGGCAGACCTACCACAATGAAATGTGCAACAGCAACACTGACTACCTGGAGACGGGCATGTGCCAGCTGGGCACCAGCGGTGGCTTCACCAAGAGCACTGTGTACTTCGGCGCCCCTGGTGCCTACAACTGGAAAGGTGGGGACCATGGGGGCAGGGGGGAAGAGCAGAGACCATCCACCCCCCACTAGCCACTGGAACAGCCAGCCCAGACCATCCACACTAGGGGGCAAAAGAGACAGGACCCCCGTGCCAATATCAGCAACCACCATGACCTCTGCTATTTTAAAGCACATGCTATGTACACATATTATCTTAATTAATCTTAAAATATTCTTATGAGGCAAGTATTCTCATTATTTTTTTTTTTGCACATCTGTATATATATTTTTAATTCAACATATTTTAACATTTACTTGTACATGTTTGTTGGGCACAGTGTGTTGTTTCAATACATGCATGTACTGCACAGTGATTCCCTTGGGGTAGACAGCATAGTTTTGTACTCGTTAGTCCACCAATTCTCTCTCCCCAGCCCCCGCCCACTGGTAACCATTATTCTTCTCTCTACTTCTATGAGAACCACTTTTTTTTTTTTAGATTCCACATATGAGTGATATTGTGGTACTTGTTTTTCCGTGTCTGACTTATTTCACTTAACATGCTGGTTTCTAGTTGCATCTATATGGCTGTAAATAATAGGCTATTATTTTTTTAAATAGCTGAGTAGTATTCCATTGTGTATATATACCACAGGTTTTTTTATCCATTCATCCATTGATGGACATTTAGGCTGATTCCATCATTTAGGCTGATTCCATCCATCCATTGATGGACATTTAGGCTGATTCCATCTCTTGGCTATTGTGAATAGTGCTGTGATGAACATGGGAGTGCAGGTGTCCTTTTGATATATAATTTATATTTCCCTGAGGATTAGTGATGTCGAGCATTTCTTCATGTGTCTCTCGGTCACATGTCTTCTTTTGAGGCAAGTATTATTATATCCATTTTACAGAAAAGAAAACTGATCCCTATTGGCTGGCCAGTTAGCTTGGCTGGTTGTAGAGCACGGTGCTGAGAACACCAAGGTCAAGGGTTTGGATCCCAGTACTGGCCGAAGAAGAAAGAAAAGTAAGCCTTAGAGAAGTGAAGTAAATTGCCCAAGGCCAGCAATCAGTTATGAAAACTGGATTGGAATGGATCCAGCAGACTTCGCTTTAACCATTTAAAAACTCATTTTTAAAATAAAACATGCTCCTAGTACAACTACTAAATAGTACAGTAGGATTTGGTAAAATAAAAAATAAAATGCCCCTCCCCTCCACCCATCTCCCTCATCCCATTTCCCATGTTAATAGTATTTTGTGGATCCTTTTAGACTTATTTTAGAATATTTAGGTATCTTTTAAAAAATGAAAACCACAAACAGAATTATGCTAAACATGTTTTTCTGCTGCTTTCTCTTGTCACTTATCAAAAGTTGTGGAGGAAAGGAAATGGGGCTTTATATTTGGGTTAATGGGGGTGGTGAGGTGGTGGGGTGTCCAGAGAAAATTTTGGAGCAGAGATGTGAGATGATCACTTGGTACCTTGAGAGATGATTCTGGAAGGGGTGTGGGATGGATGGTGGGAAGCAAGGTGGGGGCAGTTAAGATCAAGTATGCAGTATATATCAAGTGTGGGATAAGGGCTGGGACAAGGTGGCAGTCCTGGATATGGAGGTTATCACCATTTCTCTGCAAGACTTGGGGACCAATCAGACCTGGGGTATCAGGGAGAGGGACATATTTTCATGTCAGTATACATAGGACCATCCTTTTAGGGGCTTCAGAGTACTTTCCTGTATGAAGAGCCATGCCACACACTGTCTTATAGGTGTCTGATGGCTTGTAACTACCATGCCACACACTGTCTTACAGGTGTCCCTCTCCCCTTATCACATCCTACTGTTGCAGACTCCACAGGCAGAGGGAGCTCTGAATCTCTTCCTCTTGACCAACAGGTAGCCTGGGGTGTAGTGACAGCTCTGAGCTCACCTAAGGCTGAGGCCTCTGCCCCCTCCTCTGGTCCTGCCTCCCTCCCTCTGGTCCTTTAGAACCTTAGCAGGGTCACAGGGCCTCTCCAGCAGCAGCTCTGGGAGCAGGAGCCAGGTAGACAGCCAAGTTTGGGGGTGGGAACAGAAGGAGACAATGGTGTGGAGTCTGACCTCAGTGTCTAGGGGAACTCTAACCTAACCCTAACCTAACCCTAACCCTAACCCTAACCCTAAGTCACGTAGTGTCTAACAGCCAGGCCCTGGATGACTGGATTCCAGCCATGTCTCTACAGCTAGTGCCCCAGGGAACTATAAGCAAATCAGTTTCCCTCCCAGAGCCTCACTTTTCTTTATCTGCAAAGTGGGGGTCATCACTGTACCTTACAGAATTGTTAAAATAAGGAGAAAGTGATTTACAAGTGGCAAAGTGGTCACAAATGAAAGAGTTATCCTTAAGGGGGGGGGGGGAGGTGGCTAGAGAGGGTGGAGGAAAAGGGTGATAATTTATACTCCCCTGCTCCCCCCTCCCCAAACTCTTGTGAAGGAAACAGCTACATGATTCAGCGGAAGGACTGGGATTTATCTGAGTATAGTTACAAGGACCCAGAGGACCAAGGAAACCTCTACATTGGTGAGTGCACTTGTGGTGGGCGACTGCGTGAGAGAGGGGAAAGGGGCTCAGTCCCTGATACACTGGCCCTCTTACCTTCAGAGCCTGGCAAGTGTGACTAGTGGTATTCAGTTCAGCTAGCACAGACTTATTGAGCACCACTTGTATGCCAGGCCCTGTTCCAAGCTCCCAGGATACAAAATCCCTCCTTTTCTCATGGGGCTCCCAGTCCAATGTGCAGGCAGGACTTGGGGCTGCGATGGGGCACAGCTACTGGGCATCGGGTCCACTTTCTTGCCCAACTTGGAATAGAGGAATAGAACATAATTGGGGGAAGGGGACTCAGGGGATGGTTCCAGAGTAGAAAGGGACAAAGTTTACTGTGGCCTTGACTGACCACTTTCCTCCCATCCCAGGGTACACAGTGCAGGTAGGCAGTGCCATCCTGCACCCCACAGACATCACTATTGTGACGGGTGCCCCACGGCACCGACATATGGGCGCTGTCTTCTTGCTGAGCCAGGAGGCAGGTGGAGACCTACGGAGGAGGCAGGTGCTGGAGGGCACGCAGGTGGGCGCCTATTTTGGCAGCGCCATTGCCCTGGCAGACCTGAACAACGATGGGTGAGAATCTAGCGACATCCTCTAGGCCCAGGGAAAGAGGTGGGGGAGGGCGGACTTGCCCAAGCCAGGTCAGGGAAATGGAGGTTTTGCAGTTGTGCATTTGTTTGAGTGCTGTTTGCAGGGATTTGCAATCAAGACTTTATGGAGTCTGGTATTTGCATGTCATTTGCATGACACCTGCACTTGCTTGTATGTGCCTGTCATTTGTATGGCTTCAGTGGATATGGGCAGTCTGGGTGTGATCTGTGCCTGCATGGCTTCTTTATGACATGTGTTTTCTTTTTGGTGGGTCATGTTGGCATTTGCGTGTCCTTCCTACGACCTATGGCCAGAGGTGCCATTTGCACAGCTGTGTGCCCTGGCACAATCATGCCTGTTAAACGAGAGTTATGCTGCATATTGGGGGCAAACCTCACATTCCCATTTCCCCCTTTTTCTCTCCTGTGCAGGTGGCAGGACCTCCTGGTGGGTGCCCCCTACTACTTCGAGCGAAAAGAGGAGGTAGGGGGCGCCATCTATGTCTTCATGAACCAAGCAGGCACCTCCTTCCCTGCCCACCCCACCCTCCTTCTTCACGGCCCCAGTCGCTCTGCCTTCGGCTTCTCAGTGGCCAGCATTGGTGACATCAACCAGGATGGATTCCAGGGTATAACCAGCACCCCCACTGAGCGCCAGCTGCATGCCAGGCTTGACATGGCCCGCAGAGGAGATGGGATGGGGTCCAGGCCTGGGGAGCTCACAGCAGTACTAGAGAGAGGACGTGCAGAGGGAGCAACAGAGGCGAGCTCGGCAGACCCCCTGGGGAGCTGATAGGTGCTGGGTAGCGAAGGCAGGGCTGAGAGTGCACGATGCAGAGGAATGGAGGGAGCGCTACATGAGTACAGGGACCTGCCCGATGTGCCTAATGCTAGCGGATGTGTTCATGTCAGAGATGAGGCTGGCGAGGTAGTGTGGGGGTGGGGATAGGTGCTTTGAAAGCCAGGCAGAGGAACTGGGGCTTTATATTGGGGTAATGGTGGCGGGGGGTGGTGGGGTATCCAGAGAAAGTTTGGGAGTGGGGATGCGAGGTGATAACTTGGTGCCATAAGAAATGATTCTGGAGAGGGGTGTGGGAGAGATGGGGGGCAGTAAGGCTGGGGGAGTTAAGATCAAGAATGCGGTATATCAGGTGTGGGATGCTAAAGGCTGAGACAAGGTGGGAGCCCTGGATACAGGTGTTGTCACCAGTGCTCTTCAGGAATTGGGGACCAATCAGACCTGGGTGTCAGGGACAAGGATGGATCAAGGGGTTGAGCCTGCCTGCCATGGGAACACCTGGCTTACTTGGAAGCCACTTCTCTGGAAACCTCAGTTTCTCAAGACATAGCTGAGAAGCAAAAGGAAAGCAGAGGAACTTCCGAAGAACCAAAATAGATGCCAGAAAGTTCAGTCAAAGCACAAGCACTTACTCTAGAAGAGTAGTTTGGTTTCTGCTTAGGACCTACTTACCCTTCCTCTACGTACTTTACTAACAAGCTTGGCTTTCTCAGGTGAAAAGCAGCAACTGAAAAGAGTTCAGTAAAGTTTAAGACGATAATACAATGTTTTGGGTTTACTAGGGAAAATAATGGTTAGAATTTCAAGTCTTGACACTTTAAGTCCACTATAGTGTTAGGATTAAAATCTCAGCCTCTGGTATTAGACAAATGTGGGATCAACTATCTCTTCTCTCATTAGCTGTGTGACTCTGGATTTTGTTTCCCCATCTATAAAGTGGGGACAATAGTACCTACCCCACAGCACTCTTGTGAGGATTAAAGGAGATGCATGCTTGATAAGTACCTGGCAGAGTCACCAATGGGGTGCACCTCCTTTTCTAACCCTGATGGTCAGTGTCATTAGCAGAACCAGGGTGGCTAGAGGAGGCTGGTGGGGGAGATGGAAGGCCCCATAATAAGGGAAAAACACCAGGCAGTGGTCAGGAATCTGGGGTATAGGTCTGCCTGTGGCATTAACTTGCCATGTGACTTTGGGTGAGTCACTTCCCCTCTTCTGAACCAACTTTCCCACCTATGAAAGGAGGCAACTGGGTTCCAATGGTCCCCATTTTAATCCTGAGCTGCAGAGCTCTGCCCCTTCCCTGATGCTCTGAGTACTGCCTGGCAGGGTAAGGTCCATGCCATGCTGGGCTCCATGGCCTGGAGCACAGGGTTAGGGAGATGTGGGGCCCAGAATATCTGGGTGACTCTGTCTGCCTCTCTTCCCCAGACATTGCTGTGGGAGCCCCATTCGAGGGCTTGGGCAAAGTGTACATCTACCACAGCAGCTCCAGGGGGCTCCTCAGAGAGCCCCAGCAGGTATGAATGGATGGGGATGGGTCTGCTTCCCTGCCAGTTGAGGTGGGCCTTCCTTCCTTTCCCTCCCCCACCCCTTCCTTGTTCCCCCCTGGCCCTTCTCCCTAGAGGGTCCCCCAGAACCTATCCCCACCACTTCCTCTGCCTCAGGTAATCCACGGAGAGAAGCTGGGATTGCCAGGCTTGGCCACCTTTGGCTACTCCCTGAGTGGGCAGATGGACGTGGATGAGAACTTCTACCCAGACCTGCTAGTGGGTAGCCTGTCGGACCGCATTGTGCTGCTGCGGTGAGCCAGGGGGACAGCAGATTGGGGCCTTTCTGTCCTCCATCCCTGTCTGCATTGAGCCCCATCTCTGTCCATCTTTGGCACCAGGTCGATGGAAGCCTGAGCCCCAGCCCTGGCCTTGGGTAGGAAGAAGCCCTGATGTCTGCCTGGTTCTCTTGTCTCTGCAGGGCCCGGCCCGTCATCAATATCCTCCACAGGACCTTGGTGGCCAAGCCAGCTGTGCTGGACCCCGCACTTTGCACAGCCACCTCCTGGTGAGACTATCAGTCCCTGCTCTGTCTAACCACTCTTCCTCATGTATAGGCAGGTCAGAAAGAGCCCCAGCTCCCAAACCCCTCCCCTGGCAACTCCTGATGTCTCACCTTTAGAAGTTCAATTCTTCAGATTAGTGTTGCCCACCCAACCCAACCTCATTAAAAAACAAAATTTTCTGCAGGAGATAATGGATGAATTGAGAAGCATAGTGGTTAGTGGGAGCTCTGGATTGCCTGGTTTAAATCCAGCAATGCCATTGCAGAAGGGGCAGGTGCTTGGGAGTGAGGTCCTGGAGGAAGAGGGAGAGGGATGCACTTAGGTGGATTGATGTAGGGAAGGAGGAAGTGTTACTTTGGGCAAATAATTAAACTCTCTGAGTCTTGGATTCCTTGCTTATAAAACAGTTAATAACCAGTTCACAGGGTTGTTGTGATAATTAAATGAGATAATGTACAAGTCATTAGCACAGTGCTTTGGACACCCTAAGTGCTCAAAAAATGTTAGTTGCTAAGAAAGTCACAATAATAAAGGCAATGACTCCAAGGTCTTTATGTGAATAAGGATATTGTGTCAGAAGGCACAGGGAGACAGAGCAGGGAAGCAGCAGGGTGGGGGTGGAAGATCTGGACTGGGGATCGGGAGAGTTCGGTTCAAGGCTGGGCTGAGCCACCAACTGACTAATGATTTCAAACAAGTCATTCTGCTCTCTGGCCCTTAGTTTCCCCACTGGTGACCTCTAACCCTGTTTTCTGTGGCTCTAATGGGAGTGGAAGGGAAGGGGCCAGGGACACCAGAGTCCAGCTTTGTAGACCCCCCAAGTTTTGCCCTTGCCATTTCCCAAAAGCCCTGGTTGCTCTTTGCCCAGTACAGGGGTGAGAGCTAGGGCCTGTGAGAGCTAGGGATATCTGTGTCCCACCGTGACCAGGCCTTCCTGTACATCCCCCCAACAGTGTGCAGGTGGAGCTGTGCTTTGCTTACAACCAGAGTGCCGGGAACCCCAACTACAGGCGAAACATCAGTGAGTGCTGGGGTGCAGGGTGAGGGGGAACATGCTCACCTGGCCACTTGCTCACCACCCTGTTGACCTGCAGCTCTGGCCTACACTCTGGAGGCTGACCGGGACCGCCGCCCGCCTCGGCTCCGCTTTGCCCGCAGCCAGTCAGCTGTCTTCCACGGCTTTTTCTCCATGCCCGAGAAGCGCTGCCAGAAGCTGGAGCTGCTGCTTATGGTGAGGGAAGAGCAAGGGGCTGGATGGGGGCGCCACGATCCCTGGAGGAGGTGGCCAGTGTCCCCCCAGGTCAAAGGTTAGGGACTGGGATCTCCCCAGAGATGGAGGTGGGGAAGTTGGCCTGGAAGCCCATAGATCTATAGGGGCTACAGTGCATAGTACCCAGCACATGGTAGAGGAGAGATAGAGACCCATGGGGTGGGGATGGAGCCAGAAGGCTTATGAGGGGTGTGGGAGCTCTTGGCTCAGCTGGCTTCTGGGAAAAAGGGGTTCCTGAGTGGGGGCAGGCTCAGTCCTTCTAGGACATCAGGGTGGAAGGGCAGAGCTCAACCTGGGGACTCCTGTGGACGAGGAAGCTCAACCCCCCTTTCCCCCAGGGACCTCTGCAGAGGAAGACCCCATCTCCTCTCTTGGGGGGTCAAGATGGTAGGAAGTCTGAATTTGGTGATTGGTCTAGAAGGGGGATTAGCCTAGCTGGGGGGTTTTCAGGGTAGAGGGGGCCCTAGCTCCTCTTTGGAGTTCAGGGTGGTGTGAGGATATAAGTAGAAGGGGCAGTGCAAGGCTGGGCTGAGCTCGCTCTTTCTCCCCAGGACAACGTCCGCGACAAACTCCGTCCCATCATCATCTCCATGAACTACTCTTTACCTGTGCGGATGCCCGAGCGTCCCCGGCTGGGGCTGCGGTCCCTGGACGCCTACCCGGTCCTCAACCAGGCGCAGACTCTGGAGAACCACACTGAGGTAGGTGGGTCCGGGATCAGAAAGGCAGGCGCCGGGAGGGCTGTGGGGCGACAAGGCGCTGTGGATGGTACAGCCCCTCACGCCTTAGGCCACCTCCAGGTCCAGTTCCAGAAGGAGTGCGGGCCGGACAACAGGTGCGACAGCAATTTGCAGATGCGTGCAGCCTTTATGTCCGAGCAGCTGCAGCGGCTGAGCAGGTGGGCTGTGGGCCGTGCTGATTGACCAAGGGCGGGTGGAGCTTCATTGGCTAACGGGGTTTGGGGGCGGAGCCTTACTGGCCAGGGGCGGGGCCTCAGAGAGGGAGCCTGGTGGGAGGGACTTCAATGGGACTGGTAGGACGTCCAGGAAAGGGACCTTCTCTCCCAGTGAGACTAGAGGGCGGGGTCTTCACCTAGGAGACCTGAGGGGCGGGGCCTAGTTGATATGGGGAGGAGCCTGCGGACGGACGGGGATTTTGGTTTAGTCTAGGGTTCCTCCCCTCAGGCTCCAGTACAGCAGAGACATCCGGAAACTGCTCCTGAGCATCAATGTGACCAATGCCCGGAGTCCAGAGCGGGCTGGGGAAGACGCCCACGAGGCGCTGCTCACGCTGGCTGTCCCTCCCGCCCTGCTGCTGTCCTCAGTGCGCCCCGTGAGTAACTCCTCGTCCGGCTCAAAGCCCAAACAGATCTCCAACGCGGGTTTGCATACCAATGTGCATGTCATGTACAGTGCTGCCATTTGCCATGTGCCCCCTCCTCTGGGCTGAGCCTCCTCAGGTGCCTGCAGTGTCTCTACTGCTTGGAGAACCCGGTTCTCAAGCTTCTAGGGCTTCTAACCCTGCACCATAGGGAGTGAGGACACGCTATCCAACCCTGTCATTATTCATCTTCTTTCCACAGTCAGGGACCTGCCAGGCTAACGAGACCATCCTCTGCGAGCTGGGGAACCCCTTCAAACGGAATCAGAGGGTGAGCACTGTCCACACCCTCCCAGTCTTCATGGGCCCCAGGCTGCTCCTCTGATGAGCTTCTTATCCTTCTTGCTCTGCCTGCTGCTTCCCAGGCTTCTTTGAAGCAAAGAGCCAGACTTGGGCAGAGGGAGATGCCGTAGAGGGGGACGGAGGCCCAGACACGAAACGGGGCCTCTGGGTAGCTATGCACAAAGCTAGAGCAGGTGGAGGTGAAGAAACCAATTTTTCTAAGCACCTACTATGTGCCAGGCCCTGAGCCCGACACTTCTTTGATCTCATGTAGTTCTCACAACCTTCTGAGGAGGTAGATGCTATTTGACAGAAGAGGAAAAACAGAAAGTTTCAGTAACTTGCTCAAGGTCACGTAGCTGGAAGGTAGCAGAAATGTAACCCCACAAAGAAGGGGAAAAGAGAGGCAGAGATGAGGTGGGGAGGTGGAGACCCCAGCCCAGAATGGGAGAAGGAGGAGAATGAGGAGGTGGCCAGAGAACAAACTCCCTGGTGTAGTGTTCAGACCCCCTTTCCCCCATGGAATCATCCCTTCCCAGGCCCAAATGACCCTCTCTGCCTTGCCTTCCTGACCCTCATGGCAGATGGAGCTGCTCATTGCCTTCGAGGTCATTGGGGTGACCCTGCACACAAAGGACCTTCAGGTGCAGCTGCAGCTGTCCACGTGAGTGACCTCGAGAAGCCAATCTGGGTCAGGGCTGAGGTGTCCTGGTGATTCCCAGGGTTGGGGCTGAGGTATCCTGAGTCTCCTTCCTATCTCCTGCATTCCCTCCACAGGTCAAGTCACCAGGACAACCTGCAGCCCATGACCCTGACTCTGCTGGTTGACTACACTCTCCAGGCCTCGCTCGGCATGTGGGTACTGCTCTGCCTCCCACCGCACCCCCAGCCTGCTGTGCCTGAGCTAGGGCTCCACTTCCCCTAGGTCATTCCTTCCCCTAACAACCACCGCCACTATCATGATTATTATTATCACTATTTCGCTATAAAGCAGGTAGAAGAGGAGGAATCAACAACCCTGGGGCTAAAGTGTTGGTCTCTACCGTTTCTTCAGAGTTCGTGTGCTAAGGATTTTATATACATCATCTCATTGACTTCTCACAGCAGCCCTATGATGTAGCAACTATTATTTACTCCATTTTACAGATGAGAAAACTGAGGTTCAGAGAAGATAGAAAAATAACTTGCTTGAGGCCACACAGCTAGTAAATGGCAGAGCTGGGGTTTATACCCAGATCTGCCTGATGTCCAAAGAACTGTAGTTAACCAGCCTTGGCACCCACCCCCTCTGCAGGACCCCAGGCTCCTGTCGCCCTTTACTCCAGAATCTTTCTTACCTCTAGGGTGAATCACCGGCTACAAACTTTCTTTGGAGGGACAGTGATGGGTGAGGCTGGCATGAAAACTGTGGAGGATGTGGGAAGCCCCCTCAAGTATGAATTCCAGGTAAGGGAGTCTGGACTAGGGTCCTGTGCTGGGGACTCCTAGGAAGGGTGATGGGATTTTTTTTTTTTTTTCTGGCTCTGGGGTCTGAGGGTGGGAGGTTTGGGAGTTGGTGAGATGGAGGTAGTTTTCTAAGAGACAGTGACTGTGACACCTCTTGTGCCCACAGGTGGCCCCAATGGGCGAGGGACTGGTGGCCCTGGGGACCCTGGTCCTAGGTCTGGAGTGGCCCTATGAAGTCACCAATGGCAAGTGGCTGCTGTACCCCACGGAGATCACTGTCCACAGCAATGGGTCCTGGCACTGCCAGCCACCTGGAGACCTTGTCAACCCTCTCAACCTCACTCTCTCTGTAAGGACACCATCAGGGATCTCTCATTTGCATCTCATTTGCATTGCATCTTATTTGTATGCTGCCAGGCAGAGATGCCAGTGTCTTCCCCACCCTCCCGTCATAGCCCTCTGGGAGCCTGACTCTCCCCCTGCCCTTTCCCCCTTTCCCACCCCTGCTCCCACTTCTTCCTCTGCCCTCCCAGCAAGTCACTTCTTCCCTCTTCAGGATCCTGGGGACAGGCTGCCATCTCCACAGCGCAGGCGGCGACAGCTGGACCCAGGGGGAGGCCAGGGGCCCCCGCCTGTCACATTGGCTGCTGCCAAAAAAGCCAAGTCTGAGACTCTGCTGGTGAGTGGCCAGAGTGGGGTTGGAGAGGATTGTGCCCACTTCATCACAAGGTGCATGGGCACCAGGGGGCACATGTAGCAAGGGAGATAGGTGCTACTGACCGGGAGATCCCAGTCTGATGAGGTGATCCCTGCCCTTGGGAGCCTTCAGACAGAGTGGGGAGATTCCTCTGCTGCCCTCAGAGGGTACCCCACCCTGATGGGGGAGCATTCAGTACAGTGGACCAAAAGAGGAGATACTGGCTTTGTCCCAAGGAGCCCCAACCTGTGTCAGGGATAGAGCTGCTCAAAGCCTTGGACATCAGGGCTGGGGAGTGGGGAGGGGCAGCAGGAAGTATGGGACAGGGTGGTGTGGCTGGTGCAGGGCGCCCTCTGTAGGAAGGGAGA
The DNA here is from genome assembly GCF_000696425.1 of Galeopterus variegatus. Taxonomy (NCBI): domain Eukaryota; kingdom Metazoa; phylum Chordata; class Mammalia; order Dermoptera; family Cynocephalidae; genus Galeopterus; species Galeopterus variegatus. The sequence goes on from NW_007726834.1 coordinate 457,385, forward strand.
GAGGAAGCAAGTTGAGGCCTGGCTGAGTGGAGAGGTAGGAGGTGGTGTCCTGGGGGCAGGGAGCTGGCATGAGCAAAGACTCAGTGTGGGAGGGGGCTGGGAAGGGGGTGTGGGGGTTGGGTCCTGTTTATATGAGCAGGGACCAGATTTCACGTTATACACGTTCCTGGCATTATGTGAGCTTGGCCCAAAGAATGTGTCTTAAACATATGGGGGTGGGGATGGGGGAGTGTACATGAGTTAAGGGATGAGGTCAGGCCTCTTTGGGTCACCCAGGGGTGGGACAAAGCCTGGGAGGGGTCAAAGGTAAGGAATGAAGCATGAAGACTTAGACTTTCTCGTGTCTTGTGTTCCATGCCCAACTCAGACCTGTGCCACTGGCCGCGCCCGTTGTGTGTGGCTGGAGTGTCCCATTCCTGATGCTCCTATTGTCACCAACGTGACCGTGAAGGCACGTGTATGGAACAGCACCTTCATTGAGGTCAGTGCCTAGGTCTGGAGCTCTCCACTGCCGCTGACCCAGGTGGGGAGAGCAGGGTAAGGCCAGGGTCACAGCAGAGCCGCATGTGTGTGTGTGACAGTGTTGTGTTTAATGCATGGTTGTATGTACCTGTCACCGTGTGCCACGTCAGTGTTATGTTTGTGTGTCTGTGTGTGGATGTGTACGTAATGTTCCCCATTCCTGATGCTCCTATTGTCACCAACGTGACCGTGAAGGCACGTGTATGGAACAGCACGTTCATTGAGGTCAGTGCCTAGGTCTGGAGCTCTCCACTGCTGCTGACCCAGGTGGGGAGAGCAGGGTAAGGCCAGGGTCACAGCAGAGCCGCATGTGTGTGTGTGACAGTGTTGTGTTTTATGCATGGTTGTATGTACCTGTCACCGTGTGCCACGTCAGTGTTATGTTTGTGTGTCTGTGTGTGGATGTGTACGTAATGTTATTCTCCAGCCGAAAGGATCTTCTCTCATGTGTCCACTGTTCTGTCACATGTCCATTACTTTCCCATGTCCGTGCCTTTGCCCGTGCTGTTCCTTTCCCCTGGAATGCCGGTTTCCCCTCTGTTACCTCTGTTTGTAAACTCCTATTCAGTCTTCAAAGTCTCCATCAGATACTGTCAGTGAGATTCTTTGTGACTTTTCCTGCTGAAGATGACCTCTCTTCCTCTGGATCCCCACAGAACTTTCTCAGAAGCCATGCATGCCACTTATCACGCTCACCTCTGGGTTGCAGTTACTCATGTGCCAGCCTTCTCAATCCACCTAGACCA
>NW_007726834.1:459671-461329 GCF_000696425.1 Galeopterus variegatus
CCCCAGAGCAATAAAATCTGAGTTCTTGGGAGTGGGACCCCAGTATTGGTTTGTCTAAAAGTACCCCCAGGTGAGTCTAATGTGCAGCCAGGCTTGGGAACTACCATTTTAGCTTATTTGATCTGCATAGGGCTGGGATTGTAGCTGTATTGCATGGCTGAGGAAACTGAGGCCCAGAGAAATTAAGTGACCTGCCCAAAGTGGCACAGCTTGTCAGGGGCTGGAACCTGGGCCTTCTGATCATCTCACCCATTGTCACATCCACTGTGGACATGGGAGCTTCTCGCCACAGGCAATACAGGGAGAGCAGCAGGATAATAAGGCAAAATGGAAGTTCACCCATGAGAAACTGATTAATATTTGCAGGTGATGTGATTGTCTACATGGCAGAAAAGAGAAGCAACCAGAAAGTGATTAGACCCAGTAAGAGAGTTCAGGAAGTTTCAGAGCTCAAAGCAATATCAAGATACCAAAGTCCACAGGTTTCCTACATGCTAGCAATAGCCAATCAGAAATATAGCTGAAGGGCCGGCCCGGTGGCGCACTGGATAGTGCGCCGCTTGGGAAGCGCGGTGGCGCTCCNTTCTCCAGCCGAAAGGATCTTCTCTCATGTGTCCACTGTTCTGTCACATGTCCATTACTTTCCCATGTCCGTGCCTTTGCCCGTGCTGTTCCTTTCCCCTGGAATGCCGGTTTCCCCTCTGTTACCTCTGTTTGTAAACTCCTATTCAGTCTTCAAAGTCTCCATCAGATACTGTCAGTGAGATTCTTTGTGACTTTTCCTGCTGAAGATGACCTCTCTTCCTCTGGATCCCCACAGAACTTTCTCAGAAGCCATGCATGCCACTTATCACGCTCACCTCTGGGTTGCAGTTACTCATGTGCCAGCCTTCTCAATCCACCTAGACCACACCTTTTCTGTGAATGACTAGATTATCAATCTTTTCAGCTATGTGGACCACATGGTTTCTGTTGCAGCTACTCAAGTCTGCCAGTGAAGCACGGAAACTGCCATAGTCAAATGAATGGGCATGGCCTTGTGCCAGAAATACTTTATTTACAAAAGCAGGTGCTGGGCCAGATTTGGCCCACAGGCCTGACCAAGACTGTGACCTCCTTTGTCTCTGCCATCCCCAGCATCCAGTACAGGACCTGATGCACAAAAGAATGAAGAAGTGAATGAATGATGTGCATTTGTGTGTGGAGGAGAGGTGTGGCTAGCAGATCTTTTGGGGATGCTGCTCCAGGATGCTGCCTGGTGGAGGGTGATGGGGGAGGTGCTGAGGATCAGGAAGGAGGCTCAGAGAGGATTCAGCTGCTTCTGCCTTCTACCCCTTCCTTCCTCCAGGATTACAGAGACTTTGATCGAGTCAGGGTAGATGGCTGGGCTACTCTGTTCCTCCGAACCAATGTCTCCACCATCAACATGGAGAACAAGACCACGTGGGTGAGTGAGCACGTAAACGAAGACAGCAGTGTCTGGCCAGGCTGTGAGAGTGCAGGGCATCTTTGCAGAGTGTGTTGACACACATTAAGTATGCGGTTCTCAATCTTGGCAGCATGTTAGAATCATCTGGAGGACGTTGTCTGGACTGTGCCCCAGAGCAATAAAATCTGAGTTCTTGGGAGTGGGACCCCAGTATTGGTTTGTCTAAAAG
>NW_007726834.1:461783-462362 GCF_000696425.1 Galeopterus variegatus
AAAAAAAAAAAAAAAAAGAAATATAGCTGAAAAGATCCCATTCAAACTCACCAGAAGGACTGTACAGCATCTAGGAATAAAGATACAGTAAATGTGCAACAAAAACTTGAATAATGGATGGGAAAGAGTCAATATTATCAAGTTGTCAGATTTCCCAAATTATTCTAGTCTCAGTAGGATTCAGGAAACTTGAAAAAAATGTTCCCATACTTGATAATGAGTTACCTATAGAAGAACAAATATGACAAAATTGCTAACAATTTATTGTAAAAATGATATAAGTAGAGATACATATAGACCAGGCATGGCGGCTTGTGCCTGTAGACCCGGCTACCTGGGAGGCTGAGTCTGGAGGGTCGCTTGAGCCCAGGAGTTCTGGGCTGTAGTGTGCCGTGCCAATCGGGCATCTGCACTAAGTTTGACATCAGTATGGTGACCTCTCGGGAGCAGATGACCACCAGGTTCACTCCAAGGAGGAGTGAACCAGCCCAGGTTAGAAATGGAGATACATAAGGCCGGCCCGGTGGCGCACTGGATAGTGCGCCGCTTGGGAAGCGCAGCGGCGCTCCCGCCCGAGGG
>NW_007726834.1:463532-488451 GCF_000696425.1 Galeopterus variegatus
GGTGCGGGCGCGACACTGAGGGTTGCGATCCGTTGCCAGACACAGAAAAAGAAAAAAAAAAAAAAAAAAAAGAAAAAGAAATGGAGATACATATAGGGAGATAAATGGAGGGTGGTTAAATGTATTGTGGTACATTTCCTAAGAAAAGTTAATATCGTATAGACAAGGTGGAGGAAGGGCCAGAATGATCAATGGAACAGAACAGAAATTTAAGTTATGATGCAGATGGCATTTTTAATTGTGGAGGAAGGTAGATTATTATATAGTGTTATGAGAACACATTTAGAAAATAAAGACAAATCCCTCATACCATAAACAAAAGTACATTTGAGTTAGATGAAATATTTAAATGTAAGAATTAAAACCTAATAAGTCAGAATAAAATACAGAGAATAATTTAATAGTAATCTTTAACTATGGGCAGAATGAATTATTTTACTAAACCTAGAAGTCATGCAGGAAGAATCTGGCAAAATAGATTGACTATATGAAAATTTAAATCTGTATAACAGCAAAAGAGATGGTAAAGAAAGTAAAAAGGCAAATAATATACTGCTTTTTAAAAAAGTTCACAGCATAAATGACAAAGTATTGAAGATATTTTGAAATATATGAAGATAAAGGGTATAAAAAGTCAGTATACATAGAGTGAAATACAAATGTTCGACTTACTCAGAGAGAAATAAAAATCATATCAACAAGATATTTTTTGCCTATCAGATTGGAAAATGTTAAAAATAATAGTGCTGTCTGGTGCTGATGAGATGGAGGGAAATGCTATTGATTAGAATGTAAATTGGTGCATTCTTTTTGGAAGTGAATTTGTCAATATCTATTAAAATTTAAAATGCCAATTTCCTTTGATCCAACACATGATAATGTATCTTAAGAAGCTAATAGGACAAGTATGCAAAGATAAATATATGGGGATATTTTACAGCATTGTTTATAATGGCAGAAAATTGGAAACAATCTAAATGTCTTTCAGTAGGAGATGCGTTCAATAAATTATGGTATATTTCCTACAAATGACTGCGTAGTCGTCAGAAGAGATTAGGTTGATCTTTATCTAATGACATGGAAAGATGATGATATTGAGTGAAAAAAGAGGGCTGGCCATTTGGCTGAGTTACAGCAGAGCCTTGTAAGAACAAGGTCATGGGTTTGGATCTCTGTACCAGCCAGCCACCAAAAAATAAATAAATAAAAAGCAGCAGGTTGCAGAAGAGCAAGTGTAGTATGATCCCATTTATGTGGCTCAAATGCATTAAAAAATACAGAAAGAGACTCAACAAAATATGAAGAGAGATTTACCAGAGATCATGGAGATAGTTATTTCTAGAGAATAAAATTACTGGAAACTTTTTTTTTTTTATATCATCTGTATTTCTAAAAAAGAATAACCAAAATAATTTTTAAAGAAGTAAAAATCACATATAGTCAGAAAAAAACTTATACACAGGCACACACACATATCTCCATTGTAGGGAAAGAAAAAGAATGGTACTATATGCTATGCATTCTTTGGAGTTCGTTTGGGTTTTTTTGGTACATATTTATGGAGTGCTTGCTGTGTAGTAGTTGTTGATCTAAGCAAGTCACTCATATTAAATACATTTAATCCTCCCCAGCAACCTATGAGGTAAGTATTATGATCATAATCAACATTTTACAGATGAACAACAGAGAGGTTAAGTAACTTACCCAAGGTCACACAGCTAGGGAATAGCACAGATGGAATTGAACCCAGGTAGTCTGGCTCCAGAACCCATGCTTTTTGCCCCTCTGCTATACTATGAGATAGTCATTATGATCCCCTGATCAGACAACATGAAATGGAAATTCAGAGAGGTGAAATTACTTGGCTAAGGTCACACAGCTCATCGGGAATGGAACCGATACCCAAGCCCAGATGTATGGCTCATAAACCCGTACTGCAGGACACTTCCCAGATCTGAGGCTACTCCTCTGGAGCCAGGTCTGCAGGTAGCAGCAGCAGCAGGCAGACGGGTGGACCTGCTGATGTCAGTGGGCCAGGCAGAGCTTTTTCTAGTCCCCGGGTGACCCCTACTGGCAGTAAGTCAAACAGCAGGGCCCTGGGCCCGTCCGGGACAAGAGGGTGAGTATGGGGCCTCAGGGGGTGCACAGGGCTGAGTCCCTTCTCTCCCCTCTGCAGTTCTCTGTGGACATTGACTCTGACCTAGTGGAGGAGCTGCCAGCCGAGATCGAGCTGTGGCTGGTGCTTGTGGCCGTGAGTGCAGGGCTGCTGCTGCTGGGGCTGATCATCCTCTTGCTGTGGAAGGTTAGGACCCCCAACCCGCCTCTGGGACTCCCACTCTGGGACATCCTGCCAGCAGACTCTCACCAATCCTCCCTTCACCCATGTCTCCCCCTCACATTCCTCATTTCCATGTCACCCGCACCCTTTCCCTGTCCTCCCCACCTTCTCCCCAGTGCAGTCTCAACCCAGCCTGGGTTAATGGGGGAGCTGCAAGCTGGAGAGGGGAGCCCAGGAGCTCTGGCATCTGGCCACACCACCAAGCTGGGGCTGGACTCAGGCATCCAGGCTCCCTAGCCCTAACCCCAGTCCATGAGTGCTGCTGGCAAGGACACCCCAGAGCCCCCCTGATGGCCCCTCCCCACCTCCTCCCCTCCGCAGTGCGGCTTCTTCAAGCGAGCCCGCACTCGCGCCCTGTATGAAGCTAAGAGGCAGAAGGCGGAGATGAAGAGCCAGCCGTCAGAGACAGAGAGGCTGACCGACGACTACTGAGGGGGCAGCCCCCCGCCCCCGGCCCACCTGGGTAACGCGGCCTCCGCACCCTCTTCCCTGAGCCCCACAGCTGGCCGGGGCCTCTGACTCTGTCCTGTCTGCTCCTCTTCCCTACGGGCCCGCTCTGCCCTCACCCTGTGCCCACCACCACTGCACAGAGCAGGCTGCCCTGTCCCACTCCCCTTCATCCTCTCTGGGCTGGCTCTCACCAGCCTCCCTCTGGGCCTCTTAGGGGCTTGGGAAAAAACCCTCCCCTGATCACCCTGCTTTCAAGGGATTGGAAATGGGTTAGAGGCAAGGCTAGGCCCCATCTCTGTAGGCCACAAGATGTATCCAGAATGATTCTACCCCCAGTCCCACCCGCAGGGAAGGAGGGGACATGTAGAGTCCTTCCTGTGGGACCCACTGTTCCTCCTGAGCACCTGCCCCAGGAAAACAAACTGACAACATGGTCATCAGGGCGGATCACTACCCTTCCTGGCCATTCCGTCAGCAGTCTCTGCAGCTGCCCTTCAGTCTGCATCTGCCTCTTCCTCTCCTCTCTGCCTTCCTCAACTCCTTCTTCCTCTGGGGCCTGGGGTGGGGAACTTCATCCTCCTGTCTCAGTGCAGGGAGATGGGGTGTGTTTCAATCAGGGGTCCTGGCTTTGAGGACCTCTGGGTGGAGGAGGAAGAGCTGGGTACACCTTTCCCCGGCTCAAGTGCTGGATGCCGACACTCTTTCTCTTCTCCCCCAAAACTCCAGTGTGACTTCTTTAAGCGCACCCACTATTACCGGATCATGCCCAAGTACTACGCAGTTCGGATCCGTGAGGAGGAGCGCTACCCACCTCCAGGGAGCAACCTGCCCACCAAGAAGCACTGGGTGACCAGCTGGCAGACTCGGGATCGATACTACTGATATCCTCTCTGATCCTACCCCCCGCATCCCCCAGTGCCCCCTCTTTTCCTATTTATCATAAGTTATGCCTCTGACAGTCCACAGGGGCTGCTGCCTTTGGCTGGCACCAGGAGGCTCAGGCACATGCACCTCTTCAAGCACGTGCATGTGCTGTCTGGCCACGGGCATCTCCTGCAGGAGGGCTGGACCCATGGACCTTGCAGTGCCGAGAACACTGCAGCCCTGTGCCCTGGACACACGTGGGGCCCACCGCTTGTGGGCTGTGCTTGTGCACCATGGATGGTGTGTGACATGCCATGTCTCAGCCTCTGCCTGTGCCAAAACCAAGCCAAAGGGCCTCCACCAGGGCCAGGAGGAAACGGCCCCCCATGTGGTGACACCTCGCCCTTTCACACTGGATCCATCTTGAGCCATAGTCACTGGATTGACTTTGCTGTCAAGAGTAAAACTACTCAGAGGGAGCAGCTCACTGGGCCCCCAGCTGTGGCTCCCCAGCACCCACGCCAGACAGCTGGGGGTCCTGCCTAAGGTTGTCCAGGGGGTATTTGTATGACCTGGCACGCTTAGACTCAAGGGCAAATGAACTAGAAAGAAGGTCCCCACAATGGCTTTCTTTCATGGATCTCTGTGAAGCCTCTCTTCTTAGTGACAGACTGAACTATCAGGGGGTGCAGCCTAGAGGAACAAAGACAGACAATCTACTAGATAGCCTGGACATGCTGTGTTGGGACTGCCTTGGGAGCATGACAGAATCCTCCTGGGCCACACAGATGTTGGAAGGATACAGAGGAGATACGACTTCTGACCCACCACTACCATCCAACCTCAGAAGGGCCCGGAGAGACCCTACAAGACCATGGAGGGAACGACGCTTGAATGTAGAACAGGGAGGGGGGCCCTGGCCCTGCCCCATCCAGCCAGACCCCACTTTGTCCCCCCCAAACCTCCCCCACTGTGACCATGGGTGGGGGGCCTAGAGGTGGAGTTCTTGGTCTTCCTTGGCTTTCAGAGCCAGCCTGGCTTTGCTCCCTCCACCATGGGCTGGGTCCTGACATCCATTGCAGAAGTTGAGGCTGGTTCCAGAAAACCTCTCTTGACCCCTGCCTGTTGGCAGACCCACTCCCCAACCCCTACCCCTTCCATGGTACTGTAGCAGGGGAGCTCCTCCCCTCCTTGTGCCTTCTTTATATATAGGCTTCTCACAGCGACCAATAAACAGCTCCCAGTTTGTACATGCCGTTCCTGCCTCCATCCACCCCCGCCCCTTACCAGCCCTAGTACAATCTGGATGCATAATGACATCATCCAGCTGACCCCTAGGTGGACAAAGCCAGGCCTGTGGTCTTGCAGGTTTGAGGGTGAAGATCTGCGGAGACACCAGCCCCTGCTGTCAGGGATGCTCCTGTCTAACGGATGGCCATAGACATGTAATTGATCCGGAACATATGAGGGAAGAGACCTGAACAGACTGGCTGGAATCCAAAAGGCTTCTTGGAGGACAGTGTGCTGGCCCTGGGGAGGAGGTGGGGAGAGGTGGCGGTGTGCAGGGTCGGGAAGAGGCAGGAAGCTACTTTGCTGTGGGAGCAGGTTGTCCCTGCTGATAATGGAGGGAGGCTGGGTGCAAGACTGGAGAGCTGGGGGCCCTCTGCCAGTGGCTGACTTCAGATAAGTGCCTGCTTTTCCGCCTCCATTTCCTCATCACCACCCCAAGGCACCATGATGAGATCAGAAGGTGCACCCGTGACCCAAGGCTACAAAGACTGAAAGGTCATGGTGTCCATTCCCCAGCCTCTAGGCAGGAGTCCCCGGAGCCCTAGTCTTTTGGAAGTTCCTCAGGAGTGTTTCAGTACTGAGCTTAAGTAGCCACATCATTTGTTTCTTTTTTGTTTTATTTCTTTTACTTTTTCTTCTTTTTTCCTTTTTTTGTTCTGGCCACATCATTTGGATCAAGTCCTTGCTTTGCATACCGCCACTTTCTGGGGTTCCTGGAGCAGCTTCCTCCTCTGTGCTAAGGTTGTCCCTTCCACACAGGTCTAGGGAACGGAGCAAGGCTGTCCTCCGCATGACTTCTTTGACTTAAATTGTGGCACAGGTCCTTCTGTTAATTTTCCCCAAGGCTACATAGGACCTTTGGCAAGACCACTGAAAGCTGGAAATTACTACCCAGAGAAACCTAGAGGCAGATCCCAGACTTAACCGCTCTCAGAGCCCCTGGACCCAAGCTGTTCTGGGAGTCCCTCTTGATGTCTGCCTGGGTGTCGCCCAGCTCCTCGTCATGGCAGCAGTCTGACCTCCACTCCCTCCTCCAGGGCCCACCTCACCTCTCTTGCCCCACCACGCCCCCTTATTTTCTGTGCTGGGATTTTCCTCTTCCAAGGATGATTGACAATGTAACGTCCAATTCCCCTAGGAAAACCCCAGCCCCTACCCGGAGCTGCCAAGCTCTCAGAACCCAGTGATTGGAGGTCTCACTTTGTTTTCCACAATCTGGGATTAACAGCACAAGTGGATTGTCAAAGCCCAGCTCAGTTCTATCCTTACAGCCACTTCCCACTTAAGACAAGAGGGTTTAAAAAAAAAAAAAAAAGACAAGGGGTTTACACATCTCTCTGGCCAGCTTCACAGGCCCAGCCCCCAGTCTCCTGTGAGCTGCTGCTTGGACAAGAACACACACATGCACACACACACCTGAGAATAAGAAGTCATTTTCAGGATGAATTCAGCTGCACTTTTATGAAGTAACTGGCAGAGATGCAGTGATGCCCACTGTAAAATGACCCTTTACAATGCCAAGCTTCTTGAGTTCCTTGGAGCTGTAGTATCTCCAAACTCTATTCCAGAAGAGGGTCTTCGCTCCTGCATCACTTAAAAGGACCCATCAAGGTGATTCTTCCCCTTCTGGGCACATGGTGGGATTGTGCTTCCTGGGCCCTCCTGATTGGATGAAACCATGTGACTAATTCCAGCCAAGGAGTTGTGAGCAGGAAGAAAGTGGATCACTTCTAGGCTGAAACATTGCTGGTGTGAAACCCTCCCAGTTTCCCCCCGCCTGCTCTGCTGTAGTGGAAGCCTGTACTGAGATAAAGCTTCTGTCAGTCTGAGTCCCTGAGAAACCCCCACCAACCAACGTACATGTAGTGGGACATCTGGGGATTTTGGGGGGTTTTTGTTACTTCAGTATCACCTAACCTAGCTTGATTGATACACCACATGCACCATGCTACTGTTACCACCCTGCAGCCATTTCTGCAGAAGGAATTTTTTTCACAGAAGGAATTTTTATCCAATTACAGAGCCCACATTATGGAAGCCTAGATCTAAGGCGAGGATCAAGGGAAATAACTTTCGCTCTCCTATACCTCGCCTCAGAGGCCATGGTCTTTTCCTTGTTACTTTAATTTTGACAATAATTGTAACAGCTGCCATTTATTGCTCAGCACAGGGCTAGGCTTTTTATATACAGTCATGTATTGCTTAACGACAGGGATATATTCTGAAATATGCATCGTTAGGAGATTTCATCAGTTGTGTGAACATCATAGAGTGTACTTACACAACCTAGACGGTATAGGCTACTGCAAACCTAGGCTATATGGTATAGCCTGTTGCTCCTAGGCTGCAAATCTGTACAGCATGTTACTGTACTGAATACTGCAGGCAACTGTAACATAATGGTAAGTATTTGTGTTTCTAAACATAGAAAAGGTACATTAAAAATACTCTTGTGGGACCACCATTGTACTTGTATATGCGGTCCATCATTGACCTAAATATTCTTCTGCAGCACATGAGAATATACTCTTCTGGGCCCATATACTCTTCTGGGCACTTGGACACTGCACTACCAACATCACCGATCCCTCCTAATTGCTAGCCCCAATGGAAGTTTGGTGGAACCCCCTGATATCTCTGTGGCATGTCTCCCTGCCAACTCCACCTTCTTTGTCCACCCTGTCCTCCCTGCTATGTGCCAGGCACTGTGCCTGGTGCTGGAGATAGAGCAGTAAGACAGACACAACCCCTGTCCTCATGGAGCTTAAAGCCTAGTGGGGAAGACAGATCAGACAGCAAACATCACTCAGTGTGTTAACATCGAACTAAGGTTAGGAAATTTAAGGAACCCGTGGAGGGAGCCCATAACCCACAGGGCAGGGTCAGGGAAGGTTTCCAGGAGAAAGGGATAACTAAGCAGCTGAGACCTGAAGAATGGGTAGGTGAAGTTGAGAAGAAAGAATGATCCAGACCAAGGAGATAACATCTGCAATGGCTTGGAGATTAGAGGCTGGTTCAAGGCAGCATATAAGTACAGCTGGGAGTTGAGCAGGGGAATATGGAGAGAAGAGGCTGGAAAGTTAAGCCAAAGCAGATCATGAGACAACTGGGAAGGCTCCAGTAAGAAGAGGAGAGCCATTGAAGGGCGGTGAGCAGGGAAGTAACAAGATTTGTAGTTGTGAGTGATTCCTGATCTACAAAATGGGGATGACAATAGTACGGTAGAGCTGTGTGGAGAATTAAATGAGATAATGCATGCAAATAGTGCCTGGCAAATAGATTATTATTCATTCAGCTAAGAGTCCCTTCCATTGTGAAGCCTTGCCCTGTGTAGGCTATAATTGCATTCTAATATAACTATTTACTTATGCAGCTATTTCCCAGACTGAGAAATAATCAAGGGAAAAGGCCATGTCTTGAGTCTGTGTTTCCTGTTCCCAGCACAAAGCCTAGCACGTATCAGGCACTCGGTAAGTGCCAGCCAAGGATGACAGTCAAGAGTAAAGCATCAAAGTGGTCCAAGATGGGACATACACCATTCGACCACAAGAGGGCGCACGACCTTTCCTACAAGAGAGGCGGGGCTGAAGGGGAAGGGCGGGCTCCTTCCCCCACCTGCTCCCCAGGACTCACCACCTGGGACCTTTCCCTAAGCAAACCCGGTGCGAAGAAGGTTGCTTTCTCAGGTGGTCGCGCTAGATGTCCCAGGCTTTGTGTTCAGTCAGATGAGCTAGATGATAATAAAATCAAAGTGTTTCGAAAATTAGCACTGATGGTAGCTGCTGCCTGCACCGCCGCTAGGCGTGGGGGTTTTGACCTGGTTGTTTTTCAACTGGAAAAGCAAAACGCCGCCTTTTCCTGAGCCGCTTGGATCTTTGTGGAGGCGGATGGGCTGCTCGTAACTAGGACAGATTAGGATAGGTTTGCATCCTCATTCCGAATTTTGCAAATATTCACAGTCCGGGCCACTGTCACCCACAAGACTCCCTAAGAGATTGCAGGTAGGGGTCGAGACAGGTGGAACAGGTTCCTGTGGATTCGTAGAAAGCTACCCGGACAATTCAGGAAAGGAAGGGTTAAAAGGAACTGGCAAGTGAAGGAGGCATGGGGAGGGAGCGAGGGGAAGACAGGGCTGGCGGCCTCTGGGGAGGAAAGGGTTAAGGCGGGCCTGGCCCCTGGTAGCCAAGGGAGGGGAGAGTGGACGGAGGCGGGATCTCTGCGCGGCCTCGGGAAAACAACAGGCCTCCCCCGGCAAAGACCGGGTTAAGGGGGCGTGCCCGGAGGGAAGCCACGTGCCGCGGCGGAAGGCTATTGGTTCTCCTGGGGTTGTTTGTGAGCGGCCATTGGCGACGTCGGCGCAACGTGACGAGCCGATTGGCTGGGCGTCGGAGGACCGGCCAGGCCTGGGCTGGGGAGGAGGCGGCCGAAGCGCTTCGCTGGGCAGGGCCGGGCCGAGCGGAGCGCGAGCTCTACCCGCGCGGGACCTGATCCCAAGCTCGAACCCGAGCCGCGGCCGCCATGCGCTGGGTCCGGGCGCTGCTGAAGAATGCGTCCCTGGCGGGGGCGCCCAAGTACATCGAGCACTTCAGCAAGTTCTCCCCGTCCCCCCTGTCCATGAAGCAATTCCTGGACTTCGGTACGGAGGGGGCGGGAGGCAGCTGGCAGCAGGGCCCGCGGGGGCTGCGAGGGGCAGCCGGGCAGTGGGGGAGGCGAATGAAGGGTCCTGACGAGGAAGGGTTAACGAGGGGTGGGGGGAAGGGCCCTCAGTGACAGGGAAGGGTTGCTTGGAGGAGTACAGGCAGGAAGGGGTTAAAGAGAGGCAGGGACGGCCGGGGCCTGAAAAGGTTAAGGGTGCCCCGTCTAAAGAGACTCGAGACTGGACTGTTAATGGGAATGGGGGGCCCTGAGAAGAACGGAGGTCCAAGGTTTTTCCTTGGCTTCGTGAGGGGTCTTGGGGAGTAAGGGGCAGTGAGGCATGATGTTAGGGCAGTAAGGGAGTAGTAGGCACTGAAAGGTTAATGGGGGGTGTCCTGATGACCCTAAGAGTGGGGGACAGAGAGGAAATAGGGGACCTGCTGTCGAGAGTAACAAGGCAGCGTTGGGAGGTGCAGCCATTGGGAAGGAGACGTGGACTGGGTTGGGCATGAAGGGTCAGTCTCTCCTGGGCAGAATGAGAAACGAGGGGGCCCTTTCAGAAGAAGATGCAACAAGAGAGAGGTCCCCTGACCAGTACACCTCCACCCACTGAAGGAGCTGGACCCCAGCTGCTCCAGTGGGCAAGGACATTTGAAGATCAAATCTGTTATAGACTGGCAGCCTATCTCCAGCTGGGCAGGGGCCACAGGCACCATGAGGCGGAGTCAGGCTGCTTGTATCCTGGGCCCTCTGGGTCCTGGGTCAGGATTGTCCACCACCTGGGGGTGGCTCTGGGGCAGGAGAAAGGCCGTGCCAACGTGGAGCTAAAACAGGCATTGTGTGGGCCCTGTCTGTCTACACAGTATTTCTATGGTGCCAGCTGGGGATTGGGAGGGAGAGCCCAGGTCTCTCAGAAGTTGAGTTGATAGTGCCTGGCTTAGGTTACAGCTGCATCACTGACAGGAAGGGGGTAAAGGGATGGCAGCCAGGACAGAGGATACCTGTTCCCCAGGACTTGACTGCCTGTCCCCCTGCCCTTTTTGAGCTTCCCCCACGTAGGAAAGCTTCTTGGGCCCCTTTCCAGCCCCCAGCAGCTGTCCAGCCCAAACTGGACCCCAATTACAGAAATATCACAGATGTGAGGGGGCTCTCAGTAAAGTTTGGTCCACATGTAGTACAATAGGGGAAACTGAGACCTTTGAAAGGATGGTGACATGCACTGGGTGACAGATTTGGAAGCAGAGCCTGGACTAGCACTCAGGTTTCCTGACTCCTGGCTGTGGCCTGATTCAGTCCTTCACCCCCTCTTCATCTTGAAGCAGACCAAGGGCCGAGGCATTGGGACTGTCATCCTTGGACCTTGTTTGCCTCACAGATGGACATTAATATAGGGACACCTCTACAATGGGCATCCAGACCAGCCGGGGTGAGGTGGACTGAGCCAGAGACAGCGTTGGGACCTCGCAGCCATGGAGGTCTAGGCATAGCTGCCCTCTGCCAGGACCATCCCTGAGCAGGGGTGGATTTCCCAGGCTCCTCTGCCCACCTGGATCACCCTTACTGGATCAAAGCATCTGCTGGGAGGGGAGGAAAGGAAAGTGAGGTGACTTAGGCCAAATGGGCCCAGGAGTGGCCCTATATCACCCCCAACGCTGTGGTTAAAGGCAAGCAGGATTCAACTGGGGGGAGGGAGAGGATGCTACCCCTGAAGCGTTAGGCAGGGTAGTGTGGAGGTTCAAGCGCTGCAGGGGATTAGGAGAACTGCCTTGCTGTGTGCCCTTGGGCAGGTCACTTCCTCTCGGAACCTTCAGTCAGTGGAGGGTTTAGCCTGCCTGGGCCCAGAGATGTCGTTTGGCTCCCATTGTTGGCGGCTGTGTGGGTTCACCCCTCTCTCTCCCACCAGGGTCCAGCAATGCCTGTGAGAAAACCTCCTTCACTTTCCTCAGGCAGGAGCTGCCCGTGCGCCTGGCCAACATCATGAAAGAAATCAACCTGCTTCCTGACCGGGTGCTGAGCACACCCTCGGTGCAGTTGGTACAAAGCTGGTGAGACCCCTGGCTCGGTGCCCACACCTCCCACTCCATCACTAGGTGTCCCTGGGCTTGGGGATGGAGTATCCATGCTCCCAACAGCCTTGAGGCGGGTGGGGACAAGGCGAAGCACAGAGAGGCTACAAGAGATGGGTGGGGGACAGGGAGTTTCCAAGGGTCACATGGAAATCCTAGGCCAGAGCAGAGACTGAGGTTAAGCTCCTAGCCTCCATGTCTGTGAGACAACCCTATTCTTACTATCCTCCTCTCTCTAGAAACCCAAAACTTACCCAGGAAATTGTACTTTTCACAGCCAAAACCCCATGTCAGGCTAATGCCAGCATTAGCCACCAGCCCTGGTCCTGGAACCCCAGCACCTGTTAGGCAATATTTACTTGGAGTAACTTTTTTGGGAAACAGAAACAAGAAGCAGCAAATATTCGAAGAAGTTGTATAATCCAAGCTACAAGTCACACTGTTTTGGATGTTGAAAAAATACTCAAATGGACACAACATTGGCGCAGTACTTTTCCAAAGAGTTTTGGAGGGGCAAAGACCAAAAGTTTATTGCACGTAGCAGCACTAGCAGAGGGAAAGGCTCAGTAAAGTTTACTGAAGAACTCTGTCCATGGTTAAGTAACTGGATGACATTAGCCAATGGCTAATGGCCAGTCACATGAAGGATAAACAAGGATGTCCTCTATCACTGGGTGTGTAAGTGGCTAATTATCATTGGTCCTTAGTGGCCCCTGTGCAGAAATTTTCTGCTAGGTCTCTGGACTTGCAGTGGGGTGTGGCTGTGGTTTCCTTTTGGACTCAGGAGCATATGTCTACACCTGGTGTGAGCCCGGTGCCACGCTGGGTCTGAGAAAACAGCAGCAGCTGTCCTCAAAGCACCCTTGATCTCGTGGGGAAAATAAAACCAGCATGGCAGAGCGAGAGTTTCATTTGTTTCATTTAAATTAAGAATCGGAATTGCCGGTTACTCAGTTAGTTAGAGCATGATGCTGATAAAACCAAGGTCAAGGGTTCAGATCCCTGTACTGGCAAGCTCCCAAAAATAATTAATTAATTAAGAATCGAGATATTTAAAAGTAACATCAATTGGGTTTTTTTCCCCTCATTGAGGAGTACAACATGTTCACTTTGACACTTGGAAAACACAAAAAAAGTAGAAGGAAGTGCCAAGCATTACCTCCCACCCCATAACCAAACACTGTTAAGGACTCATAAGAGGTACTAGTGCCCTTGCAGAATCCTTTCTATGCATGTATGTGCACATACCTGACTAATTCTTTTTTTTTTTTTTTTTTAAAGATGACCGGTAAGGGGATCTTAACCCTTGACTTGGTGTTGTCAGCACCACGCTCAGCCAGTGAGCAAACCGGCCATCCCTATATGGGATCCGAACTCGGGGCCTTGGTGTTATCAGCACCACACTCTCCCAAGTGAGCCACGGGCCGGCCCATACCTGACTAATTCTAACTAGGTGAGAGATGGCAAGGGATAGTGTTGCCCACACAGGGCCAGGTATACAGTAGGTGCACAATGAATGTTGGTTGAATCAGAAGTTGTGGGGAAGTTGAAATGGATGCATAGAGGAGGTGACTTGTCACTGGGCCTTATAGGTTACGTAGGCAAGCCAGAGCTAGAAAGAAGGGAAGGGCATTCCAAGCTAAAGGAACAGCTTGGGCAAAGGCGTGGAGGCAGGAAAGGGCCTGGCTAGGATGTCCGAGAGCTTACTTTGTGGATATTGTGCTATTCGTGCTAGCTGTGAAGGTGGGGTCAGAGGAGGGAGGACAGAACCTGATTTTCATGTGGCCTAACCAGGTCACCTCTTGCTGTGCCCTGCCCCTCAGAGGTTCAGGACCTCTGAGCCAACCAGCATTTCCCACCATGGGCTGGTGGGGAGGAGACAGAAGGTACCATCTGTTCTTCCCAGTGCTCCTCTGGCTCTGTCCTGCTGACTGACCTGGCTACCTCTCCAGCTGGTCCCTCACTCTAAGACAAGGCTTCTCAGTCCCCTCCTGGGACACTGTGTTCCTGGGAGAGCTGGGGGATGCAGGAAGAGGGCAGGGGGCTATTGAACTGCCCATGACTCCACCAGGGAGCCCCCGCAGAGTCCCTTCCTGAAAATCAGTGACATGTGGGGGCTTGGCCTGACTTCCTCCCTCAAAGCTTGGAAGTAATGTCAGGTAACAGCAGGAGGGAATAAAGTTAGACAAGAAAGAGTACTTCCCCAGTGAATGATTCAACCTAGAGGAGAGCAAGCCAAGGGACTGCTAAAGCATCCTGCCACACTGAAGAGGCAACCTGCTGAGTGTTTTCAGAGAATGGGCATTGGCTGCAGCAAGAGAGACTGAGGTGTGGGTGCAGGAAGGACTTCCTGATTTGGACGAGGTGGCTGCCTATGAGGGAATGCAGATCTCCTTCTCCAGGAGAAACCTCTTGCCAGCTGGGATGACGGATGTGGTGGAGGAGACAGGGTCTGCTCAAAAGGAGGGGATGATTTACCAGGGAGCCTGGCAAGAGGGCCTCTAGCTGGATGAGTGAGGAGCAAAACCTCCCCCTTGAAAAAAGGAAAAGTCCTGCACAAATGCAGTTAGTTGTAGTGGTAATAGTTAATATGTGGTAATAGCTAATGGAGTTTCTACTCAGCTGGGGAGAGGTTCTAGAAAGGGTCACTTTGAGGCTTGCTAGGCATTTAATCCTTGGCAAGCCGCCGGGCCCCTCTAAGCCCCAGCCTCCTCATCTATAAAATGGGTCAGATGGCACTGCTCGATGGAAAAGTGTACGGAACTCTATCAACACGGTGATGTTCTCAAGCTTCCAGGCAGAAGCACTTCCAGGCCAAAGATGATGTAACTAGGGCAGAGGTTTCATAGACATTGTAGTATAAATAATGGTGACGAGAAGAGCAAACACACATTGAGGGCTTGCGTGTGCCAGGAACTGTTCTGTGTCTACACCTATTAACTCACTTAGTCTTCAACTTTATGAAGTGGGCCTTGTTATTATTTCCGTTCTCTAGATGGGAAACCGAGGTTCAGAGAGGTGAAGAAACTTGTCTGAGAACACTCAGGGAAGTGGAGTCAGGATTTGAACCCAGGCTGTGGGATCTGGAGACTGCATTCTCGAAGGGAAAGGAAGAAGGCAGTTAGGGACTTCCACGTTCACAGTGCAAATTCATGGGAAAGTAGGATTCATTTTATAGGAATTGTTTGACAGCGAGTGTTGTTGATGGGGGCAGAAGGGGTAACCTTGGCTCCTCTCGGGGAGGATAAGCGTGGAGTTGGTGGGGATGTGCTTCCAGAAAATGCAGAGTTAAATAAGCATTGCAGAGTAGAATCAAATGACAGTGAGTCACGCCTGTCACTAATAGAGTCTTTGTGGGGGTTGTAGGGAAGGGGGTGGAGGCGATATGGCCATCCTTATGAACAAGGTGTGTAGATCCCAAATTTGCCTGTGGGGAACCCCCACTCCCACCCCGAGGGAACCAGCCAGTCTTTGCCCTTGAGAAGAAAAACAACCACAATGGCAGTGGCCCAGGGCCGGCTCCCATCAGGTGGCTGGAGCTTTAGCTAAATCAGCTCAGTGACCCCTCAGCCACTCCTTGCATAACCAGAGCAGAAACTGAGTAGCAGGGACCACTTACTACAACATCTCCTTTTATCTGTACCCAATGCCACGAAGTGCCAAGGCTGTGAACGCCACTTTGCAGATGGGGACCTGAGTGACTCAGTGGTCTCTTTAGGGCACAGCCAGCAGTGGTACCCAAGCCTGCCTGGCTCAGGGCTGAGCCTGCCACCCCTCCACAGAGCAGCTCCAGATGCAGGACACTTCTGCCACCTCTGCAGCCAACTGCCCTCCTCACATGGTCACTCCTTATTCACACCTTGTCCCTGGCAGCTGCGGACACTAGTGCACGGTGCACAGATACTTCACATTCACAGACTTGCCCACACCCCCTACTCACTCAGTGCTCCCTCCTGCTCCCACACGGGCCTACAGGTGCCCTCGTCCTTCCCTTCCTCCCCCTCTGTCCTCATCTCCCACTCCCACAGCCCTACACTCTCTGCCTCTGCCTGCTTCCCCCGACTCCTGCTTCCCCATCCAGAGAAGGCGAGGCTTTGGTGGGCCTCCACATTACCTTGGGCCGGGTTGGAATCTCCAGATCTCACAAAGGAGGTCGACAGGCCCAGAGCCCCCAGGCCTGCCCCAGGGCGACACGTTGGGCCCACTGTCTGCTCTTCCTGGAAGGGCATATCGGTGCATGACTGCTTTCAGGCCTCCAGATCTAAGCCTGTTCTCCGGCCCTTGGAGGGGTGGGCACCCAGGAGCCAGCACGGCTCCACCCCCAGTGTCTCTCCCAAGGGTGACATCAGTCCCCTGGGGGACTTCAGGACAGGGCGAGGGCCAGGGCCCCTCTGGGGAAATCCTTCTCATCTTGCCCTCTCCTTCCAAGAGTACACCCAGGACACTCTGCTAGTGGAATGGCCCTGTGAGGGAGGCAGGCAGGGATTTGAAACCCAGCTGCACAGTGCAGGAGACTGAAGCCCATGGCTGACAGGCACTGCCCATTGTCAGTCCATTCTGGTGCCCTGTGCTCCACTCAGTGGCCACGGGACCAGGCCCCATTTCTGCCCTTTAGGGTTCATTGGGCAGCCAGCAGCTGACTCACTCTGCCTCTAGGGCTGGGACTCTGGACCTGCCCCACCCCCAACCTGCGGGTCAAGCACTGTCAGGAAGGGGCTCACCCTCCTAGCTCTAACCCTTCCATCCCTGCCTGCCCCCGGGGTCTTGAGAAGGGATCCTAGGGCCTTGCTCTCCAGCTGGTCTCCTCCCTTTCCTCTCTCCACCTGCCTCCCAGTATTGCATACTTACAGGTTCTCTCTCCAAGTCTTCTATCCCTCTGAGAGTCATATGAGCATGAAGCTTTATCCTGGGCATGGTTAGGTAACAAGGGATTCAGAGTCACACAGGCCTGGGAGAGTGAATCCCAGCTCTGCTTGTTCACTTCCTCATCTGTAAAATGGGTCTAGGAGTAGTGCCTACCTCACAGGGTTATTGTGGAGGTTAAAGTGTGGGAACAGGTAGGCACAGAGCATGGCCCTGGCACAGTCGGTGCCCAGCAAATACTGGCTGCCTCCGCCATCAGCATCAGCAGCAGCATCACTGTTAGGACCAGTGTAGACAGTAAATAGTTGGCCAGATGGTGTAGACTTGGAGTCAGGCAGACCTGGGTTTGAATCCCA
The DNA here is from genome assembly GCF_000696425.1 of Galeopterus variegatus. Taxonomy (NCBI): domain Eukaryota; kingdom Metazoa; phylum Chordata; class Mammalia; order Dermoptera; family Cynocephalidae; genus Galeopterus; species Galeopterus variegatus. Next base: position 480,395 of record NW_007726834.1, read on the forward strand.
GCCTGCTGCTTACTATGTGGCCTGGGACATATTACCTGCTCTCTCTGAGCCAGTTTCCCTGTCTGCAGAAAGGAGGAAATTGTGTTCCTGAAGGCTGATGGGAGATGAGAGACCCTGTGTGGGACTGTTGAGCACATGTGGGCATTAGTGGTCACTATGTAAGTGTCAGCTGTTGTTATGCTCCAGAGAGACTGAGGTGGTCTTAGGAGTGCCACTCTGATTGTCTGCTGGGGTGGCAGGGTTGGTGAAGGGGACTCTGGGAGGAAGCTGATCTCTTCTGCTGTCTGGGCCCCACACCCGGCCCCACCCAATTACAAGTCCTGCTGTCAGTTTCTAAGCTGGGCCCCAGGTGGGGAGGGCAGGGAGGGAGCACCAGGGCTGAGCAGTCCTGCTGGCAGTGGTGCAACTCTCCAGGGCGTGGACTAAAACTTGGTGCGATGCCAAGCCTCCAAGCAGTAGGAGGCTGTTGGGTGCCACCTGGGGGCTCAGAGGATGCACTCAGCTGTTGACAATTTTTCAGCCACCATTTGTAAGAGCAAGCATTGAGAGAGTGCTCACTGTGTGCTAGGCACTGTGCTAATGATCACATTTAATCATCAAAAAGGAGTGATAAGACGCTAAAAAGTCGGGCTGGCTTTTTAGCTCAGGTGGTTAGAGCGCAGTGTTGATAACCACGATTTTGGGTCCCCCTCCTGGCTAGCAGCCAGAAAAAAAAAAAAAGAAAAAAACATTTTCCCGGTGAGGAGACTCAGGCCCTCAATTTACCCAGGGGCTCCCAGCTTGAAGTGGAAGAGCCAGGACTGGGAGTTGGCAGAGCCAGCTCCAGAATTAGCTCTTTAACCCTCTTCTCCACTGTCTTAAGCAAGAGAGGACAAAGCAGCTATTGCTAGATGTAAGGGGAAGGGCATTCAGGGCAGAGGGAACCGCATGAACGGAGGCCTGAAGGTGAGAATCTTGAGCAGTCGCAGTACTGCAGAGTGACAGGAGCCCTGGAGACTTGTGAGTCTTCATCATACCACATACAGCTGTGGGCCTGCTTCTGGCCTCAGTCGAGGAGACTGTGAAATGGGGCTAATTACTGACTTTCTTACCTGTTAGAGATTCCAGGGACAGTCAGATCACTGTGTATGCGGGAATGATTCTCAATGTGGGGGGCCTTTTCTAGAGACACGCTTAGGCCTGAGGGGCCCTCCCTGCCATGGAGCTCTATCTAGGCAGCTCCTAGATAGTATGGCGGAAGGGATGCACAGGTCCTCCAGGCTGGAAGTGTTTCTGCTGGGAGAGGCTCAGCTCTTCCTGCCTTCCCCAGGAGAACATGCCGGCTGGGCATGTTAGCAGGGAAACTAGAGGGTCATGGCTTGAGGGGGCGGGGATGTCACGGCTCCGGGTTGGCACCATCTGCTACCACAGGTGAGCCTGACTCCTCACAGAAGCTGGCCCCCTGCAGGGCTTCTGAGTGAAAGAAAAAACACCTTTTTAGTGTTTTTCCTGTGCTCTTACTCAGCAGCAGTCAACGCAGAAGACTGTGACCAAATGTGTGGGTACCTCTCCCCACCAGCCAGCAAGCAACTAATTCCGCAGTGGACACCTGCTAGGTGTCCTCTGATTCAAATCGATTCTGATACTATCTTCCTGGAGATAGCATCAGATCCCACAGGCTGAGGGTTCAGTCCCCAAAACTACCCCCCCTTCTCATGCCAATCACAAGCTCTGGCTTGTTTTACCTGGGTTTCTGACCATCTGGCTATAAATTGGGACCCCTAAAACTCCCTCCTTGGGTTCAGTTAATTTGCCAAATGGCCCTCAGAACTCAGGGAAACACTCATATTTACTGGTTTATTGTAAAGGACATTACAAAGGATACAGATGAAGAGATGCACAGCGTTAGGTATGGGGAAGGGACACAGAGCTTCCGTGCCCTCCCTGGCATGCCACCTTCCAGGAACCTCCACATATTCAGCTATCCGGAAGCTCCCCAAACCCTGTGCTCTTGGGTTTTATGGAAGCTTCATTATGTAGGCATGATTGGAAGCATGGACAGCCATGTAGAAATGTGAATGGATAAAAAGGGTATGATCGAACACTAACAGACTGGGTAAGGAAACCCAGCAAGGCCTTTTTGTTCAGATTCTTCTCGGCCTTTCTGTGCAGCATTCCTTCCTCTTGGGTATGGGACAGGACCCCTTCTGGAATGAGAGGCTTATGACCTGCAATCAGACAGGGTAGGTCAGAGAATTTCTTTGGAGGTCAGCTCCAAGACAGAAAGATGGGGGAAGGTTAGAACAAGCCAGGAACTGTGGATAAAAACCAAAATAACCGTGTCATAATATCGTAGCTTCCCAATGCTTACCCAGCTCTTTTCTAGCTCCCGTCCAGGCCTACAGATGAAGGGGCCACCCACTACTATTGGGCCCTTCAGCAAGGAGTGAGCAGGGACAGAGCTGGTCATGCCTGCCCAGTACTGGGTCCTTTCCATCTGCCGTTTTAGAATCCAATTCCCTAGGCAGGTGTCTGACCCAGACCACTGCAGCCTGGGAGTTGCTCTGGAAGAGGACCCTTGCTGCCCGCAAGGAGTGAGCAGGGACAGAGCTGGTCATGCCTGCCCAGTACTGGGTCCTTTCCATCTGCCATTTTAGAATCCAATTCCCTAGGCAGGTGTCTGACCCAGACCACTGCAGCCTGGGAGTTGCTCTGGAAGAGGACCCTTGCTGCCCGCTCAGCCAGCTATGCCCCATTACATGCAACAATAAGCCTGTGGGAGAAATGTTAGGTTCTGTTTCCTTGAAGGGGCTCAGATTGGTTGATGGACCTCTCCTGCCTTCTCTCACTGGAGGCCCTTGGTCAGGCCCTTCCCTCTCCAGTCTCGGCCTTGGTCTCCTGATCCATGAGGCCTCTGGGATGGGATGATCTCCACGCCTCTTCTAAGACTACTATTCTAGGATTCCAAAGCAAAGGCACTATAGGGAGGATCAGCAAATTAAGAGTTTTCTTGCATAACTACCTGGGTTGTCAAGGAGACTCACACAGAAATGAAATGGATTGTGAAAAATTGTGATGTTGCTTGTCAACAGGCACAGCTCTGTGTGGCAGCCACAGTAGGAGCAGCAAGAGTGAGGTCCATCCCAGGGGGTGAGCAGGGGGCCTGGCCAGGACCCGAGCTGAGGCCATGTCTCTTCCTGCCCCCACCCCTGCACACAGGTATGTCCAGAGTCTCCTGGACATCATGGAGTTCCTGGACAAGGACCCTGAGGACCAACGTACCCTGAACCAGTGAGCGAGGGCCCTGGTTGGGGGAGGAAGGCAGATGTAGGCAAGGGGTGAATGGGGTGGCAGCCCCAGGGGCAGAGATGCCAGCAGGATGGGAGAAAAGACCCCTGCCTTCAAGGTTGTCCAGTCTGAGGGGAGAGACAGACTCCTTTTCGGCGAGTCCCAAGTCTGAGTGGGGAGACACGGATTCCATTCTCAGTGTGCCCTGAGTCTGATGAGAGAGGCCCATGCCCTTGGGGAGTTCCCATACAGAGGCACTGAGAGCTCCCGGCTGTTGGGCAGACAGCTGGGAGGGTCCGGGTGGGCTTCGGGAGCAGTGGGGAGGGCACTGTGTGTGTTGGATCGGGAGGGGTAGACTGGGTGAAGACACTGTGGAGAGCAGGTCAGAAGTGGAGGTGGGTCTGAGGGCGGCCCCAGGCCTGGGACTGGGTGGGGGTGACCATCTGCCCTCCCTCCCAGGTTCACTGACGCGCTGGTCACCATCCGGAACCGGCACAACGACGTGGTGCCCACCATGGCACAGGGTGTGCTGGAGTACAAGGACGCCTACGGCGACGACCCCGTGTCCAACCAGAACATCCAGTACTTCCTGGACCGCTTCTACCTCAGCCGCATCTCCATCCGCATGCTCATCAACCAGCACAGTGAGGAAAAGGAAAAGAGCGGCAGGCTCCAGGAGGGAAATGAAAGCGACAGCGTCAAAATTCATTGTTTTCAATGTTTGCAAAATGTAAAATTGTCACATCCTCAAAAAATTTTATATGTGGTGGTCATAAGAACTCTCATTACATTCAAAAACAGTTGGTTGTTTAGAGCTTCTTCCTCCAGGAGGATTCATGATGGTTGTGAAATCACAGCCAATCAGAAATCCAACACATTCCTCATGCTCAAATAATTTCAAAAGCAAGATGGTAAATAAAAGTGATCTTATGATGTTATAGCAAAAGGAAAGAGTAAACGTGGCGTGGGATGTGACATGGGGAGAGACCTCTAAAAAGAAGAAAGCCTCAGACCTGCAAAGGTCCAACAATGGCCCGAGCCACAGATGCCAGGGTCAGGGCACAGGGAGGGCGGAGGTGCAGCTTTAGGACTGGAGCCTGCCGAGGCGTGAGAGATGGAGGTCAAAAATAGGAGAGCCTTGGGGGAAGAGGGACGCCGGAGCAGCTTGGTGGCCCAGCCAATACCACCCTTCCTTTCGCCCGCAGCCCTCCTCTTTGATGGCAGCACCAACCCAGCCCACCCCAAACACATCGGCAGCATCGACCCCAACTGCAACGTCTCTGAGGTGGTGAAAGGTGAGCCAGCCCCACTGTGCCTGGCCTGCAGAGGAGTCTCGAGGACCCCTCCAAGCTTACCTAGTCACAGGGTGACCCATTCCCCAGTGGGTGGGGGCCTTGTCCCCATGGGTTTAATGGTGATGTCCGGTGTTGATTCGATGCCAAGAGGACTGCCTGCTGGGTGGCCATCTCATGCCCTGAGTGGCCCCATCTTCTCTCAGATGCCTATGACATGGCCAAGCTCCTGTGTGACAAGTATTACATGGCCTCACCTGACCTGGAGATCCAGGAGGTCAACGGTGAGTGAGTGAGGCTGTGTGTGTGTGTGTGTCTCAGGGCTGGGGCATGGGAGAGCCAGGTGAGATGGGGAGTCAGAAACGGACTGTTTTCTAGACAGAGAAGAAGTAGAGCTATTATTATAGTATTATTAACTGTTTTGATAAATGTTCATTAAACAGTAAACAAGACAAGCAAGGTCTCTGTTCTCATGGAGTTTACATTCTGGGTGCGGGGAAGTTGGGGAATTAACACAAACTCATTTCAGATCATGATGAAGAAGAGCGGTGTGTTAGGTGGGGTATCAGTTTGGCTGCCTTCCCAGAGTCCAAATACCAGTGGCTCGATGAAGAGAGGTTTCCCTGTCGCCAACCCCTGGAAGGGTGGCCAGAGCTGACTTCCCAGCCCCACATCTCAGTCCAGCGTGGAAGAAGGGAACGAGGGTGTGGAAGCAGGGCCCAGGAGCTGAGCACGTGGCTTCCATAGGTCACCCGCTACCCCCAGCTCGAGGCCGGCTGGGGATTTCATCTCAGCTGGGCAGCCATGTGCTCAATTAAAACCTTGCGGAGGGGGTGGGGTGTCTGTTACTAAAAGAAAAAGGGAAGAAGAGCTACAACGGTCCTACTTTGGATAAAGTAGTTAACCAGTGAATTCTTGACAATGTCCTGATCTTTGGTCTTGACTTCTGCAGCAGCCAACTCCAAACAGCCAATTCACATGGTCTATGTCCCCTCCCACCTCTATCACATGCTCTTTGAACTCTTCAAGGTGAGGAGGCTGGGGGCTGGGCCTTGGCAGGGGAGCACGGTTGGGACTGGCTTCTCACGTGCCTCTTACCTCTTTCCCTTCACAGAATGCCATGCGGGCCACTGTGGAAAGCCACGAATCCAGCCTTGTTCTCCCACCTGTCAAGGTCATGGTGGCCTTGGGCGAGGAAGATCTGTCCATCAAAGTATGTGATCCTTGACCTTGGGGACCTGGGAGCAGTGGGGCTGGGAATTTCCTTCCTGCCAGGAGATGGGCTCTCCTTTTCTCACACATGGTGTGCTCTCAGGGCAGATTCTGGGGGTGAGAAAGACCATGAGAAGGTCAGGGGTGTCAGGGGATGGAGGGTGTGGAAAACTGAGCTCTAGAGAGCCCTGACATATCCCATCTCCCCCAGATGAGTGACCGAGGTGGGGGTGTCCCCTTGAGGAAGATCGAGCGACTCTTCAGCTACATGTACTCCACAGCACCCACCCCCCAGCCTGGCACCGGGGGGACCCCGTTGGTGAGACGGCTCTCTCACCCCCTAAAGGACGCCTGGCTCTCTCGTCATCTCTTCCCCATCTCTCGCTTCCTGACCGCCCCTGCTCACCTCCTCTAGTGTGGCTGTGTGTGGCATCGGTCACCTCTCCTAAGCCAAGGCCTCCTGCTTACTCTCATCTCCCCCAACCTGCGCACATCCCCCCATCTGTCCTGTCTGTCTGCCACGTTGTCCTCTTCTCCCTCTTCCCTCTAACTGCCACCCTTTCTCTTGGCATTGTTCCCTTGCCAACACCTCCGTGCCCACTCCTGGTGGAGTAGGTAGGGTCGGGACTGGGAAATTGAGACTCCAAGGAGCCCTATGACCTGCCCGACCTCCTGGCTACCTGAGCAGAAACCCTCTTCCCACCGCGTGCCCACTCCTGGTGGAGTAGGTAGGGTCGGGACTGGGAAATTGAGACTCCAAGGAGCCCCATGACCTGCCCGGCCTCCTGGCTACCTGAGCAGAAACCCTCTTCCCACCGCCGCCTTCCACCCTCCCTCTGTGATTTCCCTGGTCCATTCCACACCCCCGTCTTGCCTCAGAGCTGTGTCTGTCCCTGCATGGCCCCAGCTCACCCTTCACTCACCATGTCAGTCCCTGCAGCTCCTGGAGGCCAGGCACCAGCCTCCTCGTCACCACTGCCTTCCTGCCCCTCTGCAGGCTGGCTTTGGTTACGGGCTCCCTATTTCCCGCCTTTATGCCAAGTACTTCCAAGGGGACCTGCATCTCTTCTCCATGGAGGGCTTTGGGACTGACGCCGTCATCTATCTCAAGGTGAGGGTCCTGCCTGCAGAGCCTGCTGGAGAAGGGCTTTGCTGACAGGATCTGGGTAGATTGGGCTGCCTTTAGGTTTCCTGTCCATCCCTCCAATCCTTTCCTGGTTCCAGACTCTGAGAATCAGAGCAAAGCCACAGTTCCTCAACCCCCAGAGATGCACAACTTGACAGGGAATTTCGGGGAGTCCGTGGTGCGTGATTAAGATCTCTCTTTGTTCTAGGGACCCTTGACTATTAGACCTGAAAGGCAGGGGACCATAGAGGTCTTGTCATTCAGCTCAGAGGAGACGATTGAGGGCTAGAGTTGGTGACCTTGGTCAAGGTCACACAGTCCAGCCTCCTCCCACTCCTTTCCTAACCCGTTGAGGGAGCAGCTTTCTTGAATGGGCAGGAGCAGGACACAGAAGGGACAGACCCTTTCTGGGTTCAGGGTAGTCGCTTCCACTAGTGTCTGGAGGGTGGGCCAACCCAGACCTGAGGAGAGGTACGGGGTCAGTGGCCAGCAGCTTTCTTGAATGGGCAGGAGCAGGACACAGAAGGGACAGACCCTTTCTGGGTTCAGGGTAGTGGCTTCCACTAGTGTCTGGAGGGTGGGCCAACCCAGACCTGAGGAGAGGTACGGGGTCAGTGGCCAGCACAGCCCGCCCTGGGGCAAGGTGGCCTGCTGAAGAGTGAGCAGGGCACAGGGAAGTGGGAGGCTGACCTGGCACTCTGCAGGCACTGTCCACGGACTCAGTGGAGCGCCTGCCCGTCTACAACAAGTCAGCCTGGCGCCACTACCAGACCATCCAGGAGGCCGGCGACTGGTGTGTGCCCAGCACGGAGCCCAAGAACACGTCCACATACCGTGTCAGCTAGGGCCAGCTGCCCACTCCCCTATCTGCACCTGAGAGGGTGGACTGCTGTCTCTGGGTCAGGCCACCATGGTGACCCTTCCCATCCCCCTGGGAGGAGGCAGGAGGTGGGGTCTCCCTGATGACCAGGTTCTGTCTCTATGGAAATCACTGCAGTGACCAGTCTGTTGTGGTCTCTAAGTGCCAATCTGTCTCTGTGGAGACCCTAGGTAGCCTCCCTGGTGTCCAGTCTCTGTGGGCAATGCCTAGGGGTTGGGAATGGCTTCACCTTGATGGGGTGTCCCAGAGACACTTTCCCATGGCAGTCCTTTCTGAGACC
>NW_007726834.1:489331-494268 GCF_000696425.1 Galeopterus variegatus
ATGGCTTCACCTTGATGGGGTGTCCCAGAGACACTTTCCCATGGCAGTCCTTTCTGAGACCAGGCTATCACTTTTCTGCCAGGGGTCCTGCGTCCTCCTCACTGCCCCCCACAGCCCTGGCCTTCCGAGTGGGTGCCCTTGCCCTGCCTTATGCCCCAGCCTGTACAGGCCCTCATCCGTTGTTAGCGTTAGGAGGGGCCCAGTGCCCCCCAGATCTAGGGAGTGGTGAGGAAAGGGGTTGTACCCTTAACCCCTGATTGGGGAACTGGTCCTGCAGCCTCTCCCTCCACTTGAGGCTGTAAGGTCAAGGTTGGATGGAGGTGGAGGTAGGGGAAGTGGGGGTTCTCACCAGGGGCCCAACCCTAAGGTGGAGGAACCTGGGAAGACCCTGTACTTGAGGCCCTGCAGGCAGCCTTGGTGATGTTTATGCCACCTTCTGAGCCCTTCCCCAGCATGTCCTCGTGTGCACACGCCCACCTGCCTGCCACACACCTGTTCGGTCTTGCCTGAATTCCAGACCTCAACCTCCACTGTGCCCGAACATGTGTGCTCAGGGTGGCTTTCTCCCTAGGACACTCTATGTATATAGCTAGTTTTATAACTCTGAATGCCCCCGACCCTTCCCCTTAGCAACAGGGTGTCAAAGCTGTGTGCTCCTCCCGGTGGCTGTGATGGTGACAGTGACATCCACAGTAAAGAGGAGATTGAATGAGACTGTGGCCTGGCTGTGTTCCTGGAGAGAGATCCACGTGTATGCATGCGTGCACACACAACACACACTGTGGCACCCCACGATCAACACATAATGCACTTGGGACATCTGGCCCTGTCAGGACCTAACCCCATCACCTGTACCCTGAGTAAAACACCAGGCAAAGGCATCCATCCAGAACACAGCCAGCCCAGAACCCAGTGACAGACTTGTAACCCACCACACTCAGGTCTTAGCACTGTCCCCATGACCCAGCCCAACCCCCCAGCTGGGCACACAAAAAGATCACTGGCACATTATAAGTGTTTATTGAAGTAAACAGAACTGCCTCCCCCCTTCACATGCAGGTGGACCCCCACTATAGCTCCTGACAGCTTCAAGGACGGGTGCCTTCCAATCTCCTCACCAGCCCCTGCACCATGCCCAGATGGTGCCAGGGTCTCCATATTTCAGTTTCCCTCTGAAGCTCCTCTCCCAGCACAGACGGCAGAGGGGAGGACAAGGCTGGGTCCCACGGACAGGGCCCTGCATAAGACACAGCCCCGAGGCAGGAATGAGGGGAGTGAGCATGCACTTGGTCCTGTCCTCCACTCCAGGCAGATATGGGGAGATGGAGGGGGTGCTGGGTGTGCTGCTGGCCAGCACTGTACCTGGACACTCCTTGGCCTTTCCTAAAAAGGACAGGTTCCACCCCCACCCAGGGGGCTGGCCCCAGCGAACCAGAGCCTGTGCTGTCTGCCAGTTCTAGCGCTCACTGAGGCCCCAGCAATGACCAGGGCAGATTGGAGAGGGGTGATGAACCCGTCCAATGCAGCGGCTTCCAGGGGCCCCCAGATTTTGCCTTTCAGACTGGCCATGGTGAGGATTCACCTGTTAAGCATCACCCAGGCATTACTGGGGGTGTCCTCTATCCCCATCAGCTCCTAAGTTTGCTGTGTCCCCAAAGAGGGCTCATGTGCCCTCTGAAGGAGCAGCAGGAGGAGAAGTGGATCCTGGCTTGGAGAGTGGGTCAAAGGCCAGGCCTCGAGTGGGCCCCAGGAAGGGCAGACCTGTGTGGATCTCATCTTGCCCATTGGGACCCACAGGACAGGGAAGGGGAAAGGAGAAGCAAGGGTGAACGGCCCTTCCTTCTCCTGAAGTCCTCGCAAAGATCGCACTGATCCCATGCTGATTTCTCCACTCTCCTGTTGAGGAGGTGGGCTGGGAGTCTACCCTGAGTGTGACTTGCTGTAGTGCCCTTTGGGCTTCCTGGGGGTGCAGAGCAGAGCTCCCCCACCACATAGCCACCTTGGAGAGCTGGAGAGGAACAGCACTATCCACCCTGCTGCCAAGATGCTCAGCCTACCTCTCTGAGCCCTGGGACCCTGGCCCCATCTCAGGGCTTCTGGCAGGCAGGCAGGTGTCCTAGCTCACTTCCAGCCTGAAGGCAGAGGGTCAGCCTGACCTAGGCTACTCTGGGCTCCCAGACTTGCTCCAGCCCTGGCCTCTCTGCCCTCTTCCTTTCATCTGCCACCTCCCCCAGAAACTCTGTGCCAAACAAGTCCTCGAAGTCAGATTTATTACTGGGCCCTCTCCCTGGGGTCTCCCTTTCTGGGGGCTCTGGGTGCAGACAGTGACACGGTGAGAGAGGGCATGTACGCCCTGAGAGCATGGAGCCAGGCCAGCCCAAGCTTGGCGCCCAGGCCCAGCCTCCCTGGTGAGGCCTGTGCCCGCCGAGCCCAGTGGCTGCCCCGTGCCTGGGTGCCAGCGCCTGTCCCTGCCTCTCCTACGTCTTCTTGGCCTCCTGCTCCCTGCGCCGGAGCTTCTCTCGCTGCCGTGCAGCCTTCTCCTGGGCCTTGCGCTCCTTCTCAGCAGCCACTGCCAGCTCCTTCAGCTTCCGCTTCACTAGCGCCCGGTCATGCGAGTTGCTGAGCCCCAGGCTCTGGGGAGGAATCCAAGGGTGAGGGAAAGAATCCTGGATCATTCCTGGTCCTGGCCAACCCTAGCCCCTGGTGTGCTCTCTCTCTGGAGCTCTGGGAGCCTCCCTGCAGCCTGTCCGCCACTTCCCACACTATGACTTGCCAGTGGAAGATTCAGGATGGGGGAGACAAGGGTTGAGGGTACCAGGCACTTTGGCCACCCCCAACCCCCAATCCTTGGCTCCCATTCCTTCACTCAGGATTTCAGCCTTAGCATGATCCTGCCCAAGTTCCTGAGGCCCAGAGATGGGGAGTGATTTGCCAAGTCATGTGAGACTCCAAGGAGCCCCATGTGGGCTCAAGGTCACACAGCTAGTCAGTGGCCAAGGCCCCTTCCCACTGCCAGAGACTTCCTCACCACCCCTCACCACTCCTTCCCCAAAAAACTCAGCGGAGAACAGGAGACAGGCCAGGAACTTCCCAGTACAGAGATCAGAGGCCACCCCCCGACCACCACCACTACCATAAGCCTCCAAGACAGAATCAGGCAGAGCTGACCAAGGGAGAGGCCTGGCTTCTCATGACACCAGGCAACTCATAAGGGTCAGGGGCCAGCTGACTCCTAGAAGGCAGGGTTGGCCTGGAGATTTGGGCTGGAGCTTGACCAAACAAGTATTGGGCTTGAGTTTCAAGTCCGACTAGGACTCATGCTGGAGCACAGAGACTACACCAAGGACCATGCCTAGAGGTCAGAGGTCAGGGCAGTGGCCATAGAGGGTGAAAAGGTTGGGCCAGGAGGTCGGGCTGAAGGTCAAAGGCCAGGATGTGGGGCTCCAATTCCTTGAATGTAGCCTCAAGGTCAGGCTGGTCATGGCCCTTCTACTCTGACCCACCTTCAGTTTGCTCCCATCCAGCTGCAGTAGCTGCGGCCCGTCCACCTGCCGTGCAGCAAACTCAGGCGCATACTGCTCCAGGTTGAGGCTGTGCAGCCACTGGCCCACCTGCTGACTGGTCCAGTGTTGCACAGTGGGGAGGGGCTCATCCAGGAACTGGGGCAGAGACCAGGGAGGGTGAGGGGTAGGCTTGGCCTGTGGCCTGAACACCTGGCAGAGGTCAGGACTCCAGCAGACACTATGGGCTGGCCTTGCTCACCTCATCTGAAGACTGGGACAGCGTGTGATAGGGGTAGGAACACTTGGCCTCCTGCCGGGGACCACTTGGGATCTTGGGGCTGCTGCTGGGGGGCGTGGAGTCATCACTCAGGGTGGATTCCTAGACAGGAAGGGATGCATGCCGCTGAGGAGAGAGTTCACACCCAAGCTCAAGGCCACCCCCCATCCCATCACTCCTGTCTGGATGGATTTGAAGTCTTGGACTAGGCATCAGGAGTTGCTCACTGCCCCCCTGTGTATGAGCCAAGAGCTGGGTGGGCACAGAGGACATGGTGACTCATTGGGGCATCAGGACTAAGGCCTCTGGGAAAGCAGGCAGCCATCTGGAGGACAGGGCTAGAACTAATCCAGGCAGAATAGTTGGCAGGAATGGAGGAGGTCTCAGGCTAGGTGTTACTTCCTACAGGCAGCCTACAGGATTCCTTCATGCTGGGCCAGGTGCCTCTCACCTGGCCTCTAGAACCCTGGCTTGTAAGTGCCTGATTAGAGATCTTTGTTCTCACTGGACTATGAGCTCTATGAGGGCCTGGGCTTTGTCTTGTTCACCACGGTATCTCCAGGGCCCAGCACAAGGAAGAGAAGAACGGAAGGGATGGAGGGAAGGAAGTACCATTTGGAAGGGACTCCCAGGAATTCACAGCTTTCTGATTTTCTCCTCTGCCCCAGCCGCACATAAGGAATAGAACCAAAGAACAAGCATTGGGCCGAGGGTCAGAGTTTTGCTACTAAATCTATGTGAGTCCCTTCTCTCTAGGCCTTCATTTGCTCCTCTGTACAATGGGGACGAGCATGCCTGCCCGCTCTACTTCACTGAGCCTCTGTGAGAGTAAAGCCAAAAGCACGTGTTTGGGGTTTTGTGAACTATAGAGTGCCGTAAACAAAAGCAGATGCTTGTGTTGCTTGTCACTTGGTCTCACATCTCTCACAGGGTTGTGAGCTCTCAGAACACTAGGTTGGGGTCCAATCATCTCTATATCCCCCAAGCCTCACCCTACCAAACAGATGGCCCAGCTCCTAACACAGGACGTGGGGTTAGAACTGAGCCAGGCTGAGCAGTGAGCAGGAATGGAGCAGGCCTCAGGCTGAGTGCATAGTGGGGGAATCACAGTGTTCAGTGCTGTGTGTTGAACGGATGAAGCAATGAATGAATCAGCA
>NW_007726834.1:494811-496113 GCF_000696425.1 Galeopterus variegatus
TGGGGGAATCACAGTGTTCAGTGCTGTGTGTTGAACGGATGAAGCAATGAATGAATCAGCAGATGAACTGCTCAGAATATGAATGAGTGCATGAGTAAACTCGGAGAATGGATGAAGTAATGGATCACTGAGAGGCTCCAGGAACGGACACATGGACTCCAAGGATGCCTGAATCCCAACCAGGGTGAAGTGTGCCATTACGTTACCTGAGTCTGGGGGCCAGTTTGGGGGGAAGAAAGTCATGGACTTACCTGGGAAGCTGACTTCTTAGGGCTGAAGCCCTCATGTTTAGGGGAGCAGGTGGGGGAGGTGGTGCTGCCCGAGGACGCTGAGCCCTTGCCGCTGTCTGTGAACCAGGAAAAAGGCAGGAACGGGGACCCCCCTGACCTGCCAGACCCCTCCACCGACTCCCTGTGGAAAGAGCGTCCAGTATGGGTGTGGGCACAGAGGGGAGGGCCAGGGCCCACAGAGAACCATGGACAGGAGCCGCTGGTGGGGCACTGTGGGCACCTCTTACCTGCTTCCCATAGACAGGCGGTTGCTGCCCTTCTCTTTCCGGCTCTTGCCAGTGGATGCTCGGCGCAGGGTGACCCTGTGGGGAGGGTAGGGGGCGGTAGGGCAGTGCTGCCTGGTGTGCTACCCCTTACCCTGACAGCTCCAAGCCCTACATTCTGGCCCCTCCTCCACTCACCCCAGGTCCAAGAACTTTCGGCGAGTCTTCTTATCCAGGCCAATGGTGGGGCTGGCAGGCTCAGGAGGGCTGGCATCCCGGCTGTCATCTTTGGAGGAGAGAGGGAAGGAAATAGTCTGTGTGGTGGCTTGCCTGCCTCCTTTGGCTGCAGTGTGGAGTGCTAGAAATTCTCTTGACTTAGAATCAGGCAACCTAGTTCTGGTGCCTTTCACTAGCTGTGTGACCTACGATCAGTTACTTTACCTTTCTAAGCTTCCTTCATTTCAAATGACACCTGCCTATTTCACAGTACCTAATGGGATGTTCATGAAAGCCTTTTACAAACTGTAAAACACTCTGAAAAGGTAGAGGCCGCTACATTTACTGTTAATTTTATCATGGCCAAGTTTTAAACAGCCTTCCATTCATTGCTCAAATGTCACTTTCTCAGAGAAGCCTTCCAGGACGCTCCCAAGTAGGTCAGGCATCCTGTTAAATGGTGTCCGCTACCGCGCACATTTCCTGCAGAGCACTTACTACTCTTTGTAACTATACACATAATTAAGGGTTGATTTGTCTTATTTGTTTTTCCCCTAAACTACAAGCCCCGTAAGGACAAGGACTACATCTGT